>NC_041047.1:35942669-36170169 GCF_900634775.1 Gouania willdenowi
AAAAACTAAAAAAACTAAAAATAAAGCAAGATACAATTAAAAGGTAGATATAAGTTGTAATGACATGGATTATTCTGACTGCTCCTTTTTAATTATTCATATGTCATATAAATATGTATGAGAACAGCATTAATGTCACCATATTTCCTCTCAGGGATCAATGATTTACTGAATCTGATCAGGTTTAATGATTAAGTTTTGATCAACTTAGTTTAAATTAACCTAATTTAAATGATCCTATCTTCTGTAGCTCTGATGAGATGTTAGAATGTAACATTCTAATAACGTTGCGCCAACAGACTTTTATTTTGTAAACCGGAAGTTCCCACTGAAGCGGTTGTACTTGAGGTAGCTAGCTGACTGTGAATGTGTAGCTATGAGACACGAAGAAAAGGCTGGAATAAAAAGAACTAAAGGACAACATGGACTGAGTTATTGTTAGTTAACCAGACACAACAGTTCAAACACTGAGCAGGAGAAGATGATTAAAGCTGATCACGTTTTCACACGAAGCACGGACAAAGCTTTCAGGGGGGAGGGCGGTACACTTAATAGGCGGTCCCAGGAAACATTTTGAAATGAAATCCGCGTTAACTGGCTTGTTGGCTAAACTAGCATGTACTCAATGGCATCATGTCTGCGCTAAGTTCATGCGTAAAGGGGTCAGCTGATGGCTACGTTTCTTTTGCTAGTTACTGTGATTTTAAACACAAGTTGTTCACAAAGTGTTGTTTTTCATGGAAAAATTGAGGTGGATTTACTGCGTCCTTTTAGATTTTTATGCGTCAGGGACGCAGGACGCGTACCTAGCAACAAAACTGTTTTAAATACAGAAATCTGTAGTCTGCCCAAAAATAACTAGAGATTTACATCAAATATAAAGGAAAGTAAATTATCATTATCAAAGGCTATAAAAAGCAGAAAAAACTGAACTGATGTATGTACATCAACTGCAGCAAGTTTGGTTATAATAATAAGCATGAGGCCAAATATACACGTTTTTGTACAAAAAAGAGCAGGTGGAAGCCCACTCTGTCACAACTGTGCCACAGTTTGGAAACAAGTGTGTAAGTGTATGTGTCAAAGTGATTCTATTCATTGTTAGTTAGAAATAAACTTTATAGCTAAAGTAAAGCTTTACCATGTGACACAGGCCAAGCTGTCACCTGGGAAATATTAACTGTATCTGTGATGTTGAGGAACTTTTACGTCTGGATTACTATTGTCAAGTCAGTCTCTATTGTTTAGTTGTTCCTGACTTGATAATAACTTATCTTTACTGGACGTTGTTTCACTCACATAACCAGAACTTTCAATTACTTATTTTTATTTATTCAAAGTATTGTTTGTATGTACATAGGGTTAGGAAAATAAACGGTACAACAATTAGACAATTATTCAATCTTTGAAATCAAATTTAGCTTTTCAACTTTGTAACTTTTTCCAAGTATTTCATTTAGTTTTTGCAAGGTTTTCCACTTTTAATCTTAATCAATTATATTAATAATTGGTATTTTAACACTATTTAACATGTATATAATATGTATTTTCCCAGTTTTAACAAAGAAACAAATCACATATTTATAATTTGTCTTTTTAACCACACGTTTTTAACAAAATCATATTGTTAAAAAGAAGTAACTTAATATACTTTAATTCAGGTATTTTCAAACAGTTTTAAATCAATGTAGAATATTTTTAAAATACTTATTTAACCATATTATCATAGCTTGTTTTTATTTCACATTAACCATTAGATCTGACTCAGAGCGTAACACTACAATCACTACCACCCTATGGACAGATGTTGTGACACAGACTGTAACCGGACTAAATGGTGGTCCCTAGCGCCCCCTCACACTTCACACAGGTCAAAAGCTGAATAGGTTTCACTTGCCGTGCCGTCCAGAAGTGAAATAAAATTAAAATAAACATTTGGAAATTACCAAATTACTCCAAAATAACAGATGCACAAACTCAGGGTATTTGGAACCCGTTGACAAAGTTTTAGGTCAAACGACGCCACGTTGGGGAGATATTTGCTCCACAATTACACACACAGACCTTTTTTGCTTTTATAGATAGATGGGGTGAAGCAATGCAGATGCTAAGTTGGTTATGCTACTGTTAACTTAATTCAAGTACAGCTTTTCTGCAAAATGTATTTTAAAATTATTTAAAAGAAATGACCTGTTATTTCAGCCACTGCTTGTTGCAGAAAAACCTAATATTGACACTAAAACATTTAGAAAAATATATCTCGAGTCATTGTCAATCTTTACGTCATATAAAACTACAGTACACCAGTTAAGTCAGCTATTCATGCATGACTATGGTGGAGACGCCCCTCCACCCCCGCTCAAAAAAAGGAAAAGAGAGAGTCGGGGGCTGTTACTTCGTTTTGGAACGACTTTGATACACGTGTGTGCTCACTGCTCACGGCTAATGTGTAAGTGTTGTTTTTACCTCTTTCCGCTCGTGCACCAATGTAAACAAGGCACTTCCTGTGCTGCTCTCGCGATACTTCTGCATCTTCTTCGTTGGTGTTTTAGAACGTTGGCTCCGCCCTTCCTAGTAAACTCTGTGGGTCCAACATGTATTAGTGAACTATAGTAAAAGTCATACATCTACTAGTAAAACCATTAGCTGCAGCACTAATGAACTAGTGATGGTAAGTGTAGAGTATTTTACTAGGAAGCCAGTACGCTACCACCACTGTGCTTCAATCTCCAAAACACAAACTTTTTGATATGGACCAAATTTTTTTCTTGAAATAGCGATACAGTATATACGATATAAATGTTGATAATTTTATTTCAAATGAAGTCTGACCAGAAAGACAATTCTGGGTTAAATTTGCTGATGCAAAATGCTACACAGACTCATTTATTAGCAAACACCTGCACAATATGTTCCACTTTAGGCTTTTTCACCTCTAAAGGGACAGCATGTGTGAGTGTGCTCTGTGGTGTGGTTTGTCATGGGGAAGGTCTGGGTTAAAACACACTCATTAATCCATCGAACTAAGCTTTACATGTTGTTCTGAGAAGTAAAAGCAGCGACTCATAAAACTAATATTTTGAAACACAATTTTATATATATATATATATATATATATATATATATATATATATATATATATTTACAATATTGTAGTTCTCTATTTCACCAAAATAGAAAACTCGATATATCTTGAATCTCTAAATATCGCTCAGCGCTAATTCCTACATTATAACGCAGCCCATATACAGTTTAAATACAAGTCAACAAATTGCATATGTACTGTTAATTTAATATTGCTCGTCTTTAAATTAGACATTTGCATTTTATTTTCATTACATATTTATATATATGTATATAGCATATTTCTCATGCTCACTCATATGGTTCTCTGGTTTTCACTAATAACTTATTAGACACATTTGTTGCAGACTTTACATCCTTTAACACTTTTGAAAGGAGTGGCACTTGTGATTGTTATTTATCTACGTTGTTATTAATCTAACATAACGTGTAGCTGTGTCTCATCCTGATGAAACGCTTTGTCACATTTTACAACGTATTTATACAAGTTTCTTGTTTTTTTTTGCCAGAACGTCTTCTTACATCATCTCTCTCTATTCTTAGTTGTTTCTGGGTTTGTTCCTGTTGTCGGCACTAATCTAATCTAATCTAATCTAATCTAGTCTAATCTAATCTAGTCTAGTCTAATCTAATCTAATCTAATCTAATCTAGTCTAATCTAATCTAATCTAATCTAGTCTAATCTAATCTAATCTAGTCTAATCTAATCGAATCGAATCGAATCGAATCTAGTCTAATCTAATCTAATCTAGTCTAATCTAATCTAGTCTAATCTAATCTAATCTAGTCTAATCTAATCTAATCTAGTCTAATCTAATCTAGTCTAATCTAATCTAGTCTAATCTAATCTAGTCTAGTCTAGTCTAATCTAATCTAATCTAATCTAATCTAGTCTAATCTAATCTAATCTAGTCTAATCTAATCGAATCGAATCAAATCGAATCTAGTCTAATCTAATCTAATCTAGTCTAATCTAATCTAGTCTAATCTAATCTAATCTAGTCTAATCTAATCTAATCTAGTCTAATCTAATCTAGTCTAATCTAATCTAGTCTAATCTAATCTAATATAATCTAATCTAATCTAATCTAGTCTAATCTAATCTAATCTAATCTAATCTAATCTAGTCTAATTTAATCTAATCTAGTCTAATCTAATCTAGTCTAATCTAATCTAGTCTAATCTAATCTAATCTAATCTAATCTAGTCTGGTGAGATCTGCCACCCAGGCCACTTCAGGTGACAGTTTTAGTGAAGCTAGTGACAGCGTTCAGTTTAGAGAGGCAGAGAAATGTTTTTATTTATTTATTATTCCATTATAATATGGGATATTTACAGAATAACACTAATATGTGGTATTAGTAAAGAGGGATAAAATATGCTAGTTTCCACGGCCAAAACGGGATACTTTACAGATATGAGTATAATGTAGGTAAAGTAAATATATAAAAGAAATATATCATATGCGACCAAAGCAAGTCTCTTATAATGTAGTCTTTAATCTTGTATTTGTTGCAATATTTTGCCCTCAGATTCATGAACGAACAATAGGGTGAAAAAGTGGGAAAAGGATATTTTTGTGCCCCACAGAGGTAGTGTACGCCCCATAACGCGTCTACACAGAGCGCTGTCTGAGTCGTCCCATTGATCAGCTCAGAGTATCTTGTTCAGCACTAACCACTATATCCTTCATCCCAAACTGTCACAGAGCATCAATATCAAATCCCAGCCTACGTGGCAGACCTGGGAGTGCATGCGTTCCCCCTCTGATTCACTATAACCCCACAGACAGGGGAGCAATAGACGGAAACCCCAAAGAAAAACGAGAACTGCCGTCACATCTTTGGCAACCATTACTGCCTTTTTGTGACACGGTTTTTGATATGGCACCTTGTGATGTGACGCCGGTTCGTGCTGGTCTCGCCTCCAGGGGTCGACGAGGAGGCTGCGCTTGCAGAAAAGTCGGCGAGAAAACGAGCACTTTGCATTCAATTGCTCCCCGTTTGGTGCTTTTTTTTCTGAGAAAGAGAGAGCAGACAAACAGATGTGCGCCGCGCCTTACGCTTCTTTTTCATTCCAATTGTCACGTTAATTTACAGCCAGAGTCTCTGTTGGATGGAGGACGCCATGTGAGTTATTGATTGTTTTCCTCGACGCGTCAGAGCCGTCATCCTGAGTCTTGATGGAACAATAAGGGAGGGTTTGGGGGGGGAGGCCCCCCAGGAGAGCGCTATGTACAACTCTGTACATGCCACTTTACACTTGTAGTCACTGCCGGGAACATACAGAGGAATTCAATTTACACTGCTTTTAGAAAAATGTAAACATAGCCAAGTGCAAATCTCAGAAGTCTGGTGTCAGGCAGGAATGTGGTTTGACTCCCAGCAAAGGATGTGTAAATTACAAAGAAAAAACAGATACGTTTTAGGAAAAATAAAGTCTCCGAACAATAACTGTGAAAACACTGTTTGCAATTTTATGACAGCAACGTGGCCGCTGTGAAACTTTAACTTTGTTTTTTTTTTCTTGGACCATCAACACAGACTGATGAATGTGTTTGTGGGTTATGTAGAAACACAAACAGAAACTACTGTGTTCCTATTAATAGTTCATTTAAAGTATTTAACAGATTATCCAGTAGGACAATAATAGAGAAAAGTCATGTCTTTCACAATCCATCCATGTACCCTTCGTTCTTTGGTTATTACGTTTTAAAACCAAGTTAAACAGTGTGGTTATTTTGTTTTACCGACTTAAAACCAAAACAGAAATACAAAAAAACAAAAACCAGACAAACAGCGTTTTTCTGTTTAAAAATGAAATTTTCCATTTGTGAGATATTTGGATATTTAATGGAAACTATGGACAACAGCTTCATGTTTCAATCTCACCACACAGAAAGGACACACAGGGGGGCGGACTTTTACTCTGCTGTGAAAATCCCGGCATAGGGGATCAAAATCACAGCGTAAAATGAAAAGATCCTTTATTCGGTGATTTTGATCCTTTGAGCTGTGATGACAGTTTTTTTTTTTTCTGTAGTTTTGTCCTTTTTTAATGTGCACCATGTGGTAATAATTGTTGCACACTTGGACTCAAAGAAACTTCCAGGTGTTCATGGTTTGTTTAAACTATTTTTAATCTGTATAACCCAGAAACACATACATCAGCTATTGACTACAGGCGATATGCTAGGATGGCCCCGCCTTTACCTGCCCTGATGTTGCCGGTGTGCATCCTCCTCTATGTAACCCATAATTACTGTCCAATATAAACAGTGTGCTTCATCATCCAAACAAAAACAATCAACTAAATAAAACTATAGAAACATATTAAAGCAATGAGTTGGGAAGTCTAAACGTAGACTTAAATCATTCTGATGACTAAAATGATGCTAAACCTCGATAATGTAAGAAAAAAGCTACATTTTCTGCCAATACTCCACCTACTAACTGTCCATCACTACATTCACTATATAAATAAATGCTAATAATAATAATAATAATAATAACATCTTCAGACCATCCAGCTAATATTTAACATGGTGTTAAAATCAGTTTTAAAGGATAGATTGATGGATGGATATTGCATGACACAGATTAATTTCAATAAGCTGTTCCTCGGCTGTGTTTCGTAGCCTGCAGCTAACACACGTGTTTGCTAACAGTCGGCTTAATCACTTTCATACAGTGTCATTAAAAGAAAATCAAACAGACGAATTGTTGCTTTTGATGCAAACAGATGAAACCATCAAAGATTTTAATTGTTCCTAAAACGCTTTCAGATCTTTTCTATTCCCTTTGCTGTGACTCTAACATCTGTCTCACTAACACACACACACACACACACACACACACACGCACACACACACCAGACTGTAATAATTATGCACCAGAGGTTGTTATTTAGCTGTTAATATCACAGTTTTCATGAGATCAAACCATAAAGATTCTTTCTTTTATTATTTCTCGTCACATCAGCAAAATACACAATTAAAACTATGAAAAAATAAAGTCTCAGTGATGTAAAAATGTAATTCACTGATAATATGGTTATAAAAATGTGATTTTTCTTTTTCTTGTAAATGTCTCAGTAATGTACGGTACAATCCACTATAAACTCAATGAGTATATGCTGTCTATTAAGGATGTCCCGATTTCTGATCACGTGATTGATCACATGATCAGAAATCGGTCACTCGATCAGAATCGGACATTATCTCCCAATCAGGACTCAGATATATTATAATAATGTATATTTATTATCATTATAGGGGTGAGACCAGATGAACCCCTGTTCTAAATCAGCCTATATCTGCAGACCTCACACACTTTAATTAATAAATAGCTAATACTTTACATGATCTAAACCTGTAATACCAATAACATTAAGTTGTCATCATTTTCATCAAGGAAAGTTCCTTTCATATTTGTTAACATGCCTGTTGGGTATTTTAAGATGAGGCACTATTCATTGTTATTTTAGACTTTTTATTTTAATATTATTTAATCTTGCACTAAAATCTAAAATGATTTTTTTTTATTTTTAATTATTGTTTGATTGATCAAGCTACGTCACAGAAGTGTTCTGTTTAGGGTTGAATGTTAAAATAAAGTGAATAAAATAAATAAGGGAAATCCTGGATCTGTTTTATGCTCTTCTATATCTTTTTAATTTATTATAGACTAGTACAGTGCCCCTTTTGCGGGTGCAAAATGTGGGTGCAATGTTCCTGGTTTAATTCTATGGGACATGAGCATGATAAATGTGTCTGTTTTGTTTGTTTTTTATTCACTTTTACATTTTTTTGTTTCTGTTTTTCTTTTTGTGCATTTTTTGTATAGTTATTGTTTTTTGTCATTTTGTGTGTTTTGTATCTTTTTTTAGTGTAGTTTTGTGCATTTCTATTGTTATTTTGTGTATTTTAGTATAAATATTTAGTTTTGTGTATTTTGAGTCATTTTCATAATTTGTTGTTTGGTGTTTTTCTGTAATGTATGTTTTTGTATATTTTTATGCATTTCTGTTGTCATTTTCTGTACTTTTTGTATAAATATTGTTTAGTTTTTTGTTTTATTTTACTCATTTAGTATGTTTTTATTATAAATCCATCTCCTCCATGCACGCGCATCAAATAAATAAATACCGTGTGTGTTCCCGTGAATGTTTGAGACGCTGATAACAAAACTCCATAGACATTGTAGCGCCAATCAGAAAAGTAACAAAACTGTGCAAAACAGAACGTAACTCTCCAAACTATATGAGTGAGTAAGTAAATTAAAGTATTATCTACAATTCGGCTGTCTTTTTTGAAAAAAAAAAACAAAAATAATTTTTTACCTTTGAACCGAGTGGTCATTTCATTTCAAGTGTTTGAGTTTAGCATCACAACACTGGGCAATACAAAACAAATTAAAGCTACAAGCAGCGATGAACGAACCCTCGCAACCGCACGCATGTCGGGAAGTGGCGCACGTTGGGGTGTGTTGCATGTCGGGGTGCGGCAAAAATTTTAAAGTTTTGAGATGTAGTTGACGAATGTTCTGTGCAATGAGGTTACATTGTGTAATCTTTGAGAATGTGTGTTTGTGGTGGAAAGAAAGAACATTACTCAGATCAGGGGAATCCTCAGTGTACTGAAGTAATAGTTCTTCAGTACACTGGATTCTACAGTACAGAGTCATTCTGACATCATCACTCTCTTCCAGTGATGATGTCAGAATTTTGCAGAAGTTCCACAGTGATGATGTCATCAGTGCCAGTTGGGAGCAAATACAAATTTCAAGGGGGCGCCATTCAGTCATTTTGCCATTCACATGTCCAATATTCACAAAATATCAAAATTTTCACCAGTCTTAATATGCGTTCAAATATTCATGAGTTTTTGAAAGTGTTTAGGCCCTCAAAAATGCGATCATCTGGCCGTAAATAAAAATAGACAAATAATATAATAATAATAATGAATTGAGTACCGTTGTTCTCGGGCCCTAATAATTTACTCTCTGACTAAAGTTTACCTATAAAAAAATCAACAAAAAAAACAAGCTAAACTTGACCTAAATAAAGTATCAGAACTGCCTGCCTGTCCCTACAAACATACCTGCTTTTGGAGAATAGAGATAAAATGAGATCGTGGCACGCTATAGATTTCTGCCAGTGGCAGTGAAACCCAACAGATGCAGCGGTGTGTGTGAAAAGAACACTATTTATGTATTCATATCCTTATGTTTGCTTAGTGTTTAGGTTGAGGAAGAGGACAGATAAATGTTGTAAAATGATTTTTTGTATTGTGTAATGTGTGTTAATTAGGGGCTCCACAGCTGTTGGAGGCCAACGAGGACATGCATTTTTCAGCGCGACCACTTCTGCCTAAGATTTTACAATAAATATTTCTGGAGGTCTTGGATGAATTTTTCATGGCTGAGTTGGGGAGATGAAAGAGAAGCGAGGGATCCAGGGGACCCGGGGAGGGAGGTGTGTGTGTGTGTGTGGTGTGCTGACACACACACACACACACACACACACACACAGAGAAAGAGGTGCATCAGCTCCAATCTTTATCAATGAAAGCCTCCTCTGCTATTGCTCTAATTATCCTGCTTTGTCAAGCATTCAGCTGTCAATAAGAGAGGCTGGGCTGTGGTTAGCTACCAGGGGGTGGGGGGTGGGGTGGGTGCTTAGCTACCAGGGGGCGATACTTTGAGCTCCCCTTGTTTTTACACCCTCTCACTTTAAAGGAGGAAATGATGTAATCACCATCGATCAAGCATGTCGTGCCTGTGACACAACGTAAACATATTCCCATCCTAGTCTGGTGCAGTGTGTCATTTTGTGGACATTTCTGTTGTTAAAACTGATTTTATTCAGGTTGTTTTTGTTCAAATAAGCCAGAAATATTGGGGTTACATTTTTCCCACCCCTCAACCCCATTTTATGTCACACTTGTCTTGTATACATTAATGATGCACGGAATAGAAATTATATAATAGGTATTAATTTGCTAATATGTAAACCTGAACATCGCTATAGGGTATTGAGTGTAGACAAAAACAAAAGTATTGACAACTACTGTATATATCCATCACAGCACTCGTGATCATTGAAAATGATGAAAAATTTCATATTTTCTGGCGGCCATATTGGATATACAAGATGGCAGCCACTCCATAATCATTTTAATATATACCACAAAACTGAGAAAAACAGAAAAAATAATAATCGGACAAACAGAAGAAAATAAATAAATTGACAAACAAACTGAAAAAACAGTTACTCTGAAAAACTGAAAAAGAATTGTTCGAAAAACAGGAAAAAGATTTTTCTATAAAACAGAAGAACAAAAAGCCCAAAAAACAAACCAAAAATGAATAAATATTCAGAAAAAACAGAGTTTTTAAATATATTTATTTTCAAGTAAATGCAATACGCTTCCGTTCAAAGGTGTGAATTTCAGAAAGAAATAAAAACCAGTAACAGCACCTTTAATCCGAGGCCGTATCATTTATTTATTGGTGATATCTTTGCTAGAGTCAGATCAATAATACACACAGACTGGATGGTCTATGAATAAGAAACAGACGCCATTGATTTGCATCCTGTCGTCTAATCATGAGCTGCAGACTGGAGGAATAAATCAGAATTGGACACAGTTTGTGTGTTTTCCCTGATCTGTTATTCACTCAGGGAGGATCCAGAGGTAACTAATTCAGAGGAGACATCTGTTTGGTGGGCAGCATCAGCGTTCCACCTGGAATAGAAAACACGCCCTGTTTACCTCCTCACAGTGCACGAGCACGTGCACGAGCGCCGATGGAGGAGGAAAACAGCACCAGTGCATGGAGGAGCATTACTTACTTTATGGTTGCTTTTACATGATGAATATATTTCTGTGGGTCTGTGTAGGTAGTAATGGGAATGTGTGATGACAGCTTTGTGTATTATTTTACTCACTATGACTATAGCACAATATAATGGCCAGAAACGGCTGATGTCAGCACCTCTTTATTGGAGAACCTGCAATAATCGTAAGGTTTAGTCTCGTGGGAAAATCCTTTCTGTTGTTAGAGCTAAACTGGAGTAAAAACAGTTTTTAGAGACCAACATGTTTTTTAATGATTATATAGAATAGTCAAAATTAGACAAAATGTGTTTGTGCATCTATTGTTTTGTCTCTAAGGAAAACAAAACTATCAGAGATGTCCAGACAAAAAAAAGTAGAAAGTTAAAACTCATGGTGAGTTGCTGCCGCTGCACGCCGATGACACGCAACCGGTGTTGGGAACGTTACTTTAAAAAAGTAATTAGTTATAGTTACTCACTACTTGAGTTAGTAACTGAATTACTCTATAATAAAAGTAACTCATTACCAAGGAAAGTAACTATTTGCGTTACTGTCAAAAAAAAAAGTTGCTCTATGTCAAAGAATTCAGATTTTTTTTTAGATGTGTGTGTCGTTGTGAGGTGCTTCATTAAATTAGAGTTGTTTACAACAGATGTGGACAAAGTCTTCACTCCTGGATATAATGAACACTTCACATGTACGTTCTTGTCTTTGACCATAATTAATATAAAGTAGTGTTTGTATCGTCACCTTAAAAATGACAACTTTTCATCAGACTGCTCCAAGCCCACCATCTCTGCTGAGTAATCAAATCTGTAGTGTGTGTGTGTGTGTGTGTGTGTGTGTGTGTGTGTGTGTGTGTGCTGGCACATGTGTAAAAACACTGGCTCTGATTGGCTACCATGACACATGACGCTGTCTTAGCCAATCATAATCTCTCACTTTGTTTTTAACCCACCTCCTCACTACAGCTGTGTATGAAGCCAATGATGTTTTCAGATCAGTTTATTCAATCATTGCATGTAACGCACCGTATTTAACGTTCACTAACGTTAACGGGTTGTTGTAACGGCGTAAAAAGTAATTACCCCGTTACTGAAAAAAAAAATAATTTGTTACCTAACGCTGGTATTTTAAACGCCATTATTCCAAACACTGCGCGCGACACCAAGTGGGGGCATGCCCCCCGACCCCGGAGGGGATTTTCACTGATCTTTCAAGACCCACAGAACATTGTGCGCTATGACTATGTAAACATAGAAACCACCAAAAGAAAGATTAGACTCTTTACTTTCATCACGAGAAAAAAAGTTATTAGCTTTATAACATAGAAAAACAGAGAAAAAAATCTTTTTGTAAAAAGAAACATATCAAGCAGACTTCTATAAAAAAGCAAAAACTACAAAAGAAGAATTTTTACCTGCAACCAGCACTCTGTCGGGGGGTTAGCATCCTTAGCATGCTTGTCGGCGGCTTTTTTAGGTGGAACACCTGTCTGCTTCCTTGATACTCCTACTCCACCATGATCACCATCATCTCCTCCAACACTCTTACTACGAGAACCACCGCTAAGTGTAAGTTGCCTGTATTTTTCCTTATTTGATTTTCCGCGTTTTGCCGATCTCTCTCGATCTTCTCCTGCTCTCGTCGCCATCGTCCTAAACTCGTCTGAGATCACGAACAGATCAAAGGAAGTAGTTTCTTCTTCTGCTACCTGTGATCAGGCATCCAAAGAGCACTGCTGCCACCTGCTGGCTCAATAAAACATAGATAACAAGTAAGATCTTTACATGAAAGTTGCATAAGGATTTACTGCACCCGTTCCCACTGAAAAACGTAATTGACGTCTATAGACGTCAATGAGTTAAGAGTAGTAGGTGATTCCACCCGCCGCCTACGCTTCTGGACATCCTTAAACTATACAAAAATATATAGGCAACAAAAATATGATCGTCTGATCCAATATTATAAACATTCTTATCAGCATTGAAAATAATGACCAATCTGAGCAATAATACAGGAAATAATGAAGAGTTTGTGTGTTTTTGTATTTATTTAGTAATATGTAATTATTTTATCATTGCTTTTTGTGCGTTTGTTGCTGTTTTGTGTTTTCAAATTTGTTCTGTGTATTTTTATTTTAACTTTGTGGGTGATTCTGTGTGTTTTGCAAGTAATCATGTGCATTGTTTTGTCATATTGTGTTTGTGGAGTAATTTTTTCTATTTTTGTTGTTGTTTTGACTATCTTTCTGTCAGTTTTTGTTTTTGTATATTTTTCTGTCCTTTTCTTCATTTTTTTTTTGATTTCTATTCTTTTGTTGGTTTTTATTTTTCTTTCAGAAGGAATTTGAGTCTGTTCTGTTGCTCATGAAATTACAACTTTATTTTTGAAATATATAACTTTAATTTTGTAGTGCCAAGATTTTTTTTTTATTATTATTATTTTACTGTGGCCTCAATATGCCATCGTAGTTTCTATCATCAGCTGTTTTCTTTTAATTTAAACTAAAAGTATTTCAAATATTTAAATATTAAACCTCTATTTGTACCAGGTCATATGCAGAGTTTGCGGGGGCAGGGGGAGCATTGCCCCTCCCCAGTGGTCCAAAGTTTTCATTCCAGTTTTCCCAAATTCACTTTCATTCATTGTTTTTTCTTCATAAAATAATTTTCTGCTGTGATTTGATTCTAACATATTACTGTTAGTTTCATGTCACAGATGTTACTTCTACCTCAGGTGTGTAGTACATATTTTCAGGGAAATGGTTCCAAACTTTTGAGACTTTAGGTTGGTTCTTCTTCTGTTGCTCAATTCTTCTCCACAATGTAAATAGTGAAGCGACACAAAATGAAGCAGAAATATTCTATCATGAATTTACAACATTAAATGACGCGTCAACGCACATTTTTGTCACCAAAATTTTCAATTCTGTTACTTTTGTCAATTTTGTTACTTTTGTCAATTTTGTTACTTTTGTCAATTTTGTTAATCATTTTTGCTTTATTGTATATGTTACACACATTGCGGTTGGTGCAAATCTAGAGACAATCTTTATTTTTTAATTTCATTTTTTCTTTCGCCCCTCCCTTGGCAACAATCTCAAACTCCGCCTATGCACCAGGATGAAAGTGTGTCCCGATCTCTTCACGTTAGTTCACAAATCACTTGGTTTAAATTGACGACTGTGCCGATATTTGGTAAAGCTGTTGTTGTGTTTTATTGACCAAGCTTTAGTGAAGTCCTTACTTAGAAAACAAGGGCGGGCTGATTGTTTAATTCTCTTATTTTCTCACCAATCAATGCACTGACTTCAAAGCGATGGGAAAGCTCCACCGTAGATTGATCAGCTCTAATACGAGTCATTAACATACACGTTGTTAACAAGTCTGTGCTCTATCTACAAATCAAGAGAGCTATCGATGAAGCCATTTCCACACTTTTAAGGTCTTAAAACCTACAGAACAGATTGGTTACCATCTCTTGATCTCTTTCCCACTCACTCACTTGCTTAGCCACTTAGCTTCAGGCCTGTACCATGGCATGAGACCCACTGCTATGCTTCACTGATGATACATTTATAAGCCAATCTGAGGGGAAAGTATTCAACAACCTGGTGAATAGCCAGGGCTTTTTTTTTATACCAAGGCAGCAAATAAATCCTTTTCATCAACACAAATAGCTCCTGAAATGCAGTAAAAGCTGGTTTACAAAGTAAAAAGACATTTTAGCAGATGAGGGATGAAAAACAGCAACAATCCAGCCTGTGATCACATCCCTCTACACGCACGCGCACACGCACACACGCACACGCACACGCACACGCACACACGCACACAAAATCTGTTACTGTAGTAATCATAATTGAAATGTAACTGAGTTCAGATAATTGACTTTCTATAGAAACTGTCAATTACAATTTCATTAAATGAAACCTGGTGAACCATGTTACAGTTCTATGTCTCACACATACAGTATGTAGTAAACAAAAATGTGTTACATACTGTATCAACTTTTCCCACTACCTGTCACTTCTCTTTAATGGCCACAGCCACTTTTCAACAAATAACGTTTTTCTAAGCTTCTACATGACCTACAATGAAAAGTTTTTTTTGTATTTTTGTTCATATTGAAGTTAGACCCTTAGTGGTTATGGGTGATGGAACATTTTGGAAATACATGATACCGAGTGACAATAAATCATATTTTAAATACAGACATCTGTAGTCCGCCCCAAAAAAAACCCCTAAAGATTTACATCAAATATAAAGTCAATTCTCATTATTGAAGGCTATAAAAGCAGAAATAATTGAACTGATGTATTGATAATAATAAACATTAGGTCAAATATACTACAAAAAATTCAGGCAAAAGCCTACTGTGCCACAACTGTGAAAAAAGTTTTCCACAAGTTTAAGTGCAAAATGTCTGTCAAATTGATTCCAATCATTATTAGTTTTATGTTTGACCACTAGGTGTTTCAATTTAAATAACCATCTATTTTCATTCACATCTCTGCGGTGCCATGCGTAATGCTATTTTCCATTCCACTTTTGATGCTGTTACGCATGGGTATTATTGAGCAATGCTTTGACCAATCAGAATGATTGACACAGTGTTGTAAAGCTGTAGAAATTGGTGATATCAAACACTATGTGAGTGGCTTTAGCCCTAGCCAATCAGAGCTGGGTAAATGAGGAACAGGCCAATTTACGCACGAGTGCTATGCGCCTCATTGGACGGATTTCTAGACTGATAAGTGCTCAGATGTGTGTAATGGTGGTATTTATCTGACTACATGATTTGGATTTATCAAAATATGGAGTTTTATGCCCATTGGAGCAACTTTTGATTAGAAACAAAAAGATAAGATACCATTTGTCATCATTGCTGACTTTTTTTGAGGTGTATTTTCTGATTTTGTGGCGTTGTTTTGGTACGTAACATACCTGACCTGTATATCAGTGGATTCAGCTCAGTCTGTAGTTTGATGTAGGCTCTTGTTATAGAGATTTGTGTTTATTTTGTGACTCAGCAGTAGAAAAAGGACGAGTGTGCCAAGTTATCGACTTTTCCCTCTTTGAACATAATGGCCTGGTGTGTGTGCTGTTAATGTGGGTTAGCTACAGTTTTAGCTTCTATAGTTTTTCAGGATTACAGAGAGGTATAGAATGTGTGATTTCATTCATTCTTTACAACATTTAGACAGTGAGAGTCACAGAGGGTGGAGCTGCCCCCGCCGGCGGGTCTGTTGGGGCTGAAGAGGTTTGATAAGTTTGCCATAAAAAAATAAATAAATAAATCGAGGGTTATACTGACCCACACCAAAAATGTTAATACCAATATTTGAATTAATTAGGAAGCCTAACAAGGCAACTAAGAAATGAGAAACAAATTAGATGATAGATAATATTTTTTAGTGTATTTTAAAGCTGATTTAAGACATGGGTCAAACTTACCTGTTAGCATTAGCGATGCTAACAAAAATCTAACACAAGAGGAAGGTTGCGTTTTATAGAGTTTTTTTTTTTTTTTCTTTTTTTTTAAGAACGTAATTGTAATTGACTTTAACGAGAAAAA
This sequence comes from Gouania willdenowi, assembly GCF_900634775.1. NCBI lineage: Eukaryota > Metazoa > Chordata > Actinopteri > Blenniiformes > Gobiesocidae > Gouania > Gouania willdenowi. The sequence goes on from NC_041047.1 coordinate 35,959,174, forward strand.
TAATAATTTTAAATGGAAAAAAATGCAGGTCACCACAATCATAATTGTGTTGTAATCGAAGATGGATAATTGAAAACGTAATTGTAATTGAAAAATGTAATTGACCCCAACCTGTCCTCAACCTCTGGTCCCACCATCAGCAACAACACAGCACACACACATCCCCACCGTTAACACAAAAAAAGCTAAATCAAGGCTTTGAAAAACACACAGTGGTGTCTTTAATATTCAGCATTGGTGGGTTTGAATAGCCTCTTTAGTGTAGAAATATACAGTCTCCTGATATAAGATCAGTCCCGCGGGGGGCTCCATCACCATCCCCCCCAGCATTGTGCCCTTTCTTAACTCCTGCTTAAAATGCAACAACCTGCCTGATTACATTAGGCAGAAAAATGAAATGTATACAGAATCACACGGGGGTGTGCAGGCTGTGTGGAATATTTATATTTAATGTTTTTGTGTAAAAAAAGGAAAAGGGAGAGAGCGCGCTTAACTCGTGTAACACCAGGCGAATCACGCGCAAAGTTTGTGCAATCAAGCAATTATTGCAGTTGACTAGCATCTTTACTGCGGTTGTGGACTAACACACGATTGTAAATATTTAACTCTCTTTGCACCCGACGCGCATTCATATTTCATCAGGTTTCTCGCAGTTTATTCTCTACAGCAAAGTGTTGGACTGCATAATTATTTCAGTTTAGGATTTTTTTTCCCAACCTATTACTTCCATAAATACAGGAATTGGAGTTCGAGCTATTCTGAGGGCTAATTTAGAGGAGGGGGTGTAGCATGCATTCATTAATGCAACCAAAGACGGAGAGGAAAGAAATCCCAATGCAAAGTGAGCTGCTGGCACATATCAAGGATGATTTTCAGCTTCAAAGGAAATGGAGATGGATTTGAGAGGATGCAGCAGTTTAATCAATACTGTTGACTCTCAAGGTTGGGGCGAGTGTGCCTGCTTGATTGGTTGGTTCTCGTACAGCTCTCAGCTCCAGTGTTTCCATCATTCAGTGAAGAAAGAAAACACACAAGACCACTGTGGAAATGCACTATACCAACTTTCCCTCCCATTCCCAACAGTTTAAAATCACATTTCTGGCCTTTTTCTTTGTCCGACGTTGCAACTTTTAAACCCTTTTGTTGCTCACGCTTCCATTTGTGTGTCTGGTGTCCGTTCTCACATCCAATGTGTGGCGTAATGAAATAAATATCAAAGTTGTAAATATTTCAGTGCATTCTAGGAGTAAAGTGGAAGTGTTTGTCTGACAGACCTGAACCCCCATCACTCTTTATTTCTCTCCACCAGCGCATTGTGTACGAGGCCCCGATCCATCACTGGGAGGAAAAAAGCACTTTCCCAGGGTGGGTGTGTTTTCTGCTTCTGCCAGCGCTGCTGTTTCAGCCGCACACCCGGGAGACCTCGCTGATGGACACTCTGGTCATCACCGGTGGGGCGCTGTGGGACCCTAGCCTGCGTTCTCCCCCCTCCTATCTGCACCTCAGCTCTGGTTCCACTCACCTCGTGTTTTCCTTTTGTCCCAGCAGTGATGTGCACTCCCTGTACCTGCCTGAGTTCCTCCTGTTGTAAAGTGGCCCCCGGCCTTCAGAGACCCAGCCACACTCTCGTTGTTTCAGGGCCGCAGAGCCCCATCGTACGTCCCCCCAGGGAGACTTTCATCACATGAAGAGAAGGAAAAAGGAACGTAAGCATTTTGATGGTGACCCCAGTCACACAAAATATCCGCTTAGCAAGAAAAACCATTGTACGTCTGAGAAAATGTGAAATAATAAAGTTATTCAAGTAAAAGTAAAAAGGTACCTTATCTTTTGTTAAGGTGCGTTCACACCCAAAGCTGCTTCAGCGACTCTGTGATTAGATTACAGGTACATTCAAAATCAATATAAATCATTCCCTCCATTATTTCTCGATCAATTTCTGTGATAGTTACGGCACAAGTTGCAGCATTTTGAGGCTTTATTATTTTTTTCTATAACTTTGCCGAAACTGGTCAATTTGCCAAAAAACCTGATAACCTTTGAATTATTTCCATCACATTTTAAAGGTTTCCAGTGCAGAGAATTTTACAAAGAATCATTTTCTTTAAGTTTTTGAAACAAAAACAACAACAACAATCCTAAAACAAATAAATAATTATTTTCCTGTGAAAATCTCATCAATGCACTCATGACTTTAGCTACAGAAGAGTCTCATGTGTTCAGTGATTTGTAAATGTGTGCATGGAGTTACCACCAGGGGGCGCAAGCACCAATGATATTGTCCACTGTTACCGTTTTACACGGTACCTGTAATGAAGCTCTATCATAGATCATATATAATAGTAGAGGTTTAATCAGGTTATTCTATTTAAAAGTCCTTCTAGAGCAGCAGGAGATCATTAAACACTAGCGTTCATGAGACACGTTTGCTGTTATTTAGCTGGAACGTGTCAGTTTGGCTGTTGTGACACAGTCTGTAACCAGATTAAATGGTGATTCAGCTCACACCGTGGGACTCCGGTGGCTGATGGCAGCTGATGGCTTCAGATGTTGATGTGTCTCACACAGAGCGGACGGACTTCAGCCACGTTATTGCCGCAGAATTGATCGGAATCTTTAGTCAGATTGGTTAAAATTGTCGAAATTTGCGGTGATTGGACAGAATTGTGGAGCCTCGCAGAATTTGCGGAGATTGGCTGAATTTATATTAATAGTTGCGATTGCAACATTGCAAATTCCTGGTAAATAACGTTAAGTGACGCGACACAATCATGAGATCTGAGTCACTGGAAGACGCTCAAAGATGAAAATTTTGAGCTTTTCAAACGACTTCAAGTGACTCTGGGTCGCGACATCCAATCGGCAGCAAGTTTCTCCCTACGTCACTTCCTGGTCGTCATGTACAGTAGATGAAGAGATGAAACTATGAAGTTAGCAAAATGTTTAAGTGACTCATCACAAGTGACATCAGCAACTATAGTTACTAAAGTGTGCGTTCGCTGTGAATTATTCCTATAGGTTGTTCAGGAACACTTTACTTGAAGTTTTAAAGATAAGGCTGACATTACGCTGTCATGATCTGTCATTAGCATGAATAAGGTGTCATGAAGAAGGTCACTAAGTGTCATTAGTTAAGTTATGACACCTTTGGAGCAATGATGGCATTTTTGGGTTAGGTGGAGGGATCTAGTGGGGTTCGGGTAACGAACACTTAATGACACTTTATTCATGTTAATGACAGGTGTTCATTTCATAATAATGACAGCGTAATGTCAGCCTTTATGTATAAAGTTTAATGTAAGGTGTTACCTATTGTTCCTATGGGACTGACAAAGATACGTCCACATAAACAACTATTTTCCAACGGCTGAAGCTGAGTCAACATCTACGCTAAGAGGAAATATTATCACAGCCTAAAGAAAGTTGTCTGTGTCCATGGAACAATAAAACTGCAACTTATATGGACAGAACAAAAAAAGTGTGACAGACTGCACTGTAACAACATCTCTACATTAAATAAATATGATTGCCCAGTCATGTGTCACCCATGGTATTAAAAAGAACAATAAGACTTAGTACTTTTTTGAACTAAACACTTACACTCAAAAAAGAAAAAAACTGTGTTTTTCACAGTTTGCCTAAAATATTAAAGAACATCAAGAATAAGAATTTTCTTCAATGCAGGAATTTCTTTTCTACAGCATCAGTTCTTACATGTAGACACATGTTGAGTTATTACAGTAGATTTTAAAAGGATCCTCCATTGTTTTTACAAGTTTGGCCTAAAATCTTCTAAATGTCGTTATTAGTAGATCTATGTTTGATAAAAACACATTATTATGCACCATATATTCACTTCATTTATTTTTAAAATGGGACTACTTTACAGTTTTAGAGCCTGTGTTCCTCCATCTTTAAATCACATGATTGATGATGTCACACTGTCTGTAAACATACCATTGTTTTCTATTGGAGTGAAACATTCAGCCTGATTTTTAGATCATTTAGTAGATTTTTAAATCATTTGCAGGTCACTCTAATCGTATTTGAGTCTTAATTGAAAACAGATAATTTAAGATGTAATTGTAACTGAAAAATGTAATTGACCCCAACCCTGACATAAACATATGTTTACTTCACTTTAAATCAATATATTCCCATAAACCTTATCTTTGTTATAAGCTTCATTTGCGTTTCACTGCTAATATTTTGTGTTTAACACCAATTCATGATGTTGTGAAAATCCTTCCATTAAATATATTATGACCTCTTTTCTCCTTCTCCTTCTTGTCGGTTGGCTTTGAGCACATGTAAAACCACTTTCCTCTGCTATTATTGGATGTGTTGGGTGTTTTAGTTATTTTACAGGTCTTGATTAGTGCTCCGTGTTTTAAATGGAAGCGTAACTGCATCAAGGTTATTGTAAATGAATCAGATGGAGTGTTATTGCTGAATGTTTGAGGTGGAATGAAGGAGTCGTTCACTGTTCCCAGAATTCTGCCTCATTTTGTGTCACAGCAAAAAAAAAGAAAAGTATTTTATTCTTCTTTATGTTTTATGAGAGTGCTCAACAATTACTGTATATAGGAAATTAATCTGCTCCAATTTTCCAGCGACAAACTGAGATTTGATTTCCAAAATGCTGGCTCGTCTCTTCTACACACAGGGGGAGAGGAGAGGGTGCGTTCTGCGTTTTGGGGCCGGAAGGAGAATCTAGGTGATGCCTGTGTTCTCGGAGCCGCCCCTGGGTCTTCCATGGGTAGGTAGGATCTGACAAAAGAGATATTTACAGCAAAAAAAAGAAAAAAGATCCTCCACTCAGCTCAAGCATGGGAAATTAAGCTTGGATAAAGATTTTCTCTTAAACATACTCCCTTATCTCCCCCCTCCCTCCCTCCCTCCCTTTGCAGTGGCAGGAGAAATTACCCATTGTAGCATTAGATAAAGCCAAACAGGCCTCTGCGTAAGACCTCCAGCTCCTGGTGCAGTCTCAGCTTAGCGTCCCTCGGGTGTTTGTTCAAAAGGAAAAACTCTGCAGTGCCTCCGGGGGATGTTTAACTCATTGCAGTGGCAAGTATTTAGAGAAAACTCAACAAGTTTGAGGCTGTCAACGCTGGAATCCAACTGTCAGCCAGGATTACGGCTGATGTGAGGTAATGACCAATTGCATCAGTTTGACAAACCCACCATCGATGAGAAGTGGGGCAGACGGCGCCTGTGTTTTTATTTAAATGTGAAAGCGCGGCTAAGTGCATTAAATGATGCTGATTAAGTGAGATTACGGCTGCGGCAGGGATGTGATTCCTGTTTTGATAGGGAGCGTGAATCCAGGCAGAGCAAACAGTTTTCAGAGTGGCTGATGAATAATTGAGAGTCAGCAGAGGGTACATCAATAAAGTGGTAATGAGGCATATTTGTGTGAAACTCCTAATTCTCCAAGTGTGTCACTCTCCTGGCTGCACATCTGCAGCATCTGTCAGTAGCTGCTGCTCCAATAACCAACGCTGCTTTTTACCATTATTCACCAGATTCACACACGTGTTTCATTCACGACTTAGATGAAGCAAAAGATCAGGAACAAGAGGAATTGTGATCAATTTAAATATTCAATAATATTCAAATACATTTTAGTCTGTATCAGAAATTATGCCTTTTCTACACTGGAATTTCCTACTGGTCAGTGTGTTACAGTGTGTAATCGTGTGTGTTACAGTGTGTTATCATGTGTATCACACTGTGTTACAGTGTGTAATCGTGTGTGTTACAGTGTGTTATCATGTGTATCACACTGTGTTACAGTGTGTAATCGTGTGTATCTCAGTGTATCACACTGTGTTACAGTGTGTTATTGTGTGTATCTCAGTGTATCAAAGTGTGTTACAGTGTGTTACAGTGTGTTACAGTGTGTCACAGTGTGTTACAGTGTGTCACAGTGTGTCACAGTGTGTAACAGTGTATCACAGTGTGTAACAGTGTATCACAGTGTTAGTGTGTTACAGTGTGTTACAGTGTGTCACAGTGTGTCACAGTGTGTAACAGTGTATCACAGTGTGTTACAGTGTATCACAGTGTGTTACAGTGTGTAACTGTGTATCACAGTGTGTAAAAGTGAATCACAGTGTGAAACAGTGTATCACAGTGTATCAAAGTGTGTTACAGTGTGTAACAGTGTATCACAGTGTGTAACAGTGTATCACAGAGTGTTACAGTGTGTAACAGTGTATCACAGTGTCTAACAGTGTATCACAGTGTGTTACAGTGTGTAACAGTGTATCACAGTGTGTTACAGTGTGTAACAGTGTATCACAGTGTCTAACAGTGTATCACAGTGTGTTACAGTGTATCACAGAGTGTTACAGTGTGTAACAGTGTGTAACAGTGTATCACAGTGTGTTACAGTGTGTAACAGTATATCACAGTGTGTAACAGTGTGTAACAGTGTATCACAGTGTGTTACAGTGTGTAACAGTATATCACAGTGTGTAACAGTGTATCGCAGTGTGTTGTCAGTGTGTAACAGTGTATCACAGTGTGTTACAATGTGTAACTGTGTATCACAGTGTGTAAAAGTGTATCACAGTGTGTTACAATGTGTAACTGTGTATCACAGTGTGTTACAGTGTGTAACTGTGTATCACAGTGTGTAAAAGTGTATCACAGTGTGTTACAGTGTGTAACAGTGTATCACAGTGTGTAACAGTGTATCACAGAGTGTTACAGTGTGTAACTGTGTATCACAGTGTGTAAAAGTGTATCACAGTGTGTCATAGTGTATCACAGTGTGTAACAGTGTGTAACTGTGTATCACAGTGTCTAAAAGTGTATCACAGTGTGTTACAGTGTATCACAGTGTGTTACAGTGTGTAACAGTGTATCACAGTGTGTAACAGTGTATCACAGTGTGTTACAGTGTGTAACAGTGTATCACAGGGTGTAACAGTGTATCACAGAGTGTGTTACAGTGTATCACAGTGTGTTACAGTGTGTAACAGTGTATCACAGAGTGTTACAGAGTGTAACAGTGTGTAACAGTGTGTTACAGGGTATCACAGAGTGTTACAGTGTATCACAGTGTGTTACAGTGTGTAACAGTGTATCACAGAGTGTTACAGTGTATCACAGAGTGTTACAGTGTGTAACAGTGTATCACAGAGTGTTACAGTGTATCACAGAGTGTTACAGTGTATCACAGTGTGTTACAGTGTGTTACAGGGTATCACAGAGTGTTACAGTGTGTAACAGTGTATCACAGAGTGTTACAGTGTGTAACAGTGTGTAACAGTGCATCACAGAGTGTTACAGTGTGTAACATTGTGTAACAGTGTATCACAGTGTGTAACAGGGTATCACAGAGTGGTTCAGTGTATCAAAGTGTATTCAATATTCCTGTAAAGTGTCTTTAAGGTTTTTCAAGCGCTATATAAAACTGTTTTATTATTATTATTATTATTATTATTATTATTATTATATTATAATACTGTGAAAAGTCCTAATACTAATCCCTGAGTTGATTGTTTCATCCTCCATGTTTATCCTGGCTAATTCTTATTAACTAAGTCCTTAATTTAATCTTTTTGAACATTTATTTTACATTTCTTTGACACAGTTTGTGAATCTTTGTGAATCTAATCTTCATGACAGGAAATGCAGAAGACTCCTCTGTAAACCACGTCTGGTTACCGTGTATATATGGACCAAATGTAGAAGCTTAATTTACAGTAGTGTGTTTCATAATCAGTACATTTTCAGATCGAAGCCTCTTTAATTCAACACACAAAGCCCATCATCACATCCTCTGAACAGATGTTGGTGCACATTCTCTTCACATATGAACCTTTGTCTCCCTCTGTCTTCCTGTCAGGGAATTTTACCTAAACAAGAAAAGTCAAATGAAACAATAATGGATAATAATAAAAGATAACCCAGTTTGTTTTGTTTTGGTATTTCATGATCTGCAGTGAATAATGACAACTCGTGTAATGTTTGTACAACAGACAAATGTACAAAAAATAAATAAACAAAAAAAACACAAAAATGAGAGAAAAATATACACAATATGAGGAAAAAAATTTGAAAATAACACCGGAAACACAAAAATGACACAGAAAATACAGAAAACACAAAATAAGAGGAAAAATACACAAAATGAGAAAAAATTATACCAATATTGAAAATACACACAGAACCAAACAAAGTTTCATGTGTTTAAAGGTATTTCTGATATAAAAGTAAAATAAAGAAAGACGGGACTCTGTTACCTATAGCAACACAATTGTACGTGTAACTAAACTATAGGTTATGAATGAAGCTGAAATAATCACATCAAAAAGAGACATTTTTAGCCAAAACCCCCTCCCTCCTTCCTTTGCTCTGACTGTTTCCAAACTTACGGCGCTATATATCCACACATCGCTTTCTCTTGCTGTAAAACTGTTTCTTTGTTCTAGCTTTTTACTGACACCGTCGTGGCACGCTGCATCAACCTGGAGTATTGTTGACCTTCAGCGAGGCAGCCGGCTAGTTAAAGAAGTCCATTTTCAAGGCTGCTCCTGCTCATATCAAAACTCCATTATAGATTTTACCTCCAGGGGAACCTTGGGCTCACAAGGTCCTTGGCAATTTTACCTGAGGAAGAAGCTAAAAGGATTTGAATCTCCCAGGATGGGCGAGGAAGAGGAGGAAGAGGAGGAGGAGGAGGAGGAGGGTGTGAGGACAAGAGAAAGGTGGGATGCGCACCCCAGGACCCAGGCCCCTAATCTTCTTTTTTGCCAAGCAGAGTAACAGAGAAAGAGTGTAAAAATGGAGATTTGGAGACGGTTCAGTGGCACTGAACCCTGAACATCAGGGGCCGCAGAGGCAGGGGAACCTTGAAGTAGCAAGAGGTGGAAAAAGAAGAGATGTGGAGGGAGGGGGAGGGAGGGGAGGCAGATTCCCAGAAACACAGCAGCTTCCAATGTGTTTAACGTATATATGAGGGAACAACAGCTTTTTTCTTTTCACACCATCCCTAACTATGTGTACTAACAAGACAGATGGAGGCCAAAGATGCAGACAGATCACATCAGGACATCTGTCACTTCATGGCAACAGCCTCCTTAATAAGTGACAAGGCTTCCTCACCCCGTGGCACAGGATTGAGGGTGTAGGAGGGTGGGGGGGAGCTAGAGCCAGCGCCAGTGTTTGTCTCAGAGCTGAGGGCTGTGTACAAAGCAGCCGTCAAAGTAAGCAGTGCCCTTAACAGGAATATAAAAACACTTGTTCCAATTACAGCCAATCACACACCAGGCCTTTGATTACCACCACAGGTCCAGATCCAGTCCACAATCCACCCTTGATTACCACCACAGGTCCAGATCCAGTCCACAATCCACCCTTTGATTACCACCACAGGTCCAGATCCAGTCCACAATCCACCCTTTGATTTACCACCACAGGGTCCAGATCCAGTCCACAGTCCCACCCATGGGTGCTGACGCCAGGCTCAATAGTAATGGGTGGACTTTTTTTTGGAGGAGGGGGGCAGAAGCTTCACAACAATGGTTTAAAATACCCGCTTGACTTAATCTAGAGGAGGAGGATTGTGTTGTGAGCGAAAAATGCCCCACAGATATAGTAAAGTGTAATTGCAGCTCATCATCAGCGTAAGTGCTCACGCAGGGATGTCGCCCGGTTTCCTCATTAGTCCTCCTCTGAGGTCCTCTTTGTATATTTTCTCTAAGACTTGTATCATTCTTCTTGCACACCCTTATCCTGCAAAGATTTGTGAGAATCCAACTGAGTTATTCTACATTCTAGGAGGCATAGGGTACGGGTACCTCCAGGGGTACGTAAATAAAAATTTAAAAAAACACAGTGTGACAACATTGGAACTAGAATATAAATAGAGTAGTAGTCAGGAGCCTCCATGCATTACCTCTGTGACTACCCTCTAGTGCAGGGTTCTCAACCATGGGGCAGGACCCCATTTGAGGTCTTGACACTTCAAGAATCTAGGAATAATTTCTAAACAATTTGAGCCAATTTTTGCTTTTCCCCCCCTTCTTTTTCTGCAACTACACCAAACTTGCCATATTCTAAATTACTTGTCACATTTTCTTGCCTTATTTTTGCTCCTTTAATGCATTTTTGCTACATTTCCCCCAATTCTGACACTTCTACATCACATTTCAATGACTTTTCTGCACATTTTTTCCACTTTTAAGACATGTTCAGCACTTATAAACCCTTTCCACCACTTTTCTATCTAATGTCACATATATTGACCCATTATTGTCTTTAACCTATTTTCACCATATTTCATTATTATTTATTTTTGCCAAATTAACCACATTGACCATTTGTCATTGCCCATTATTTGCCAGTTAAAACTAACTTTTCCAATATTGACACTTTTAACCACTTTTTCTGTCTGTTTTTGTCCACTCTAATTTGCAACTTTTAACCAAATTTATTTGTGATTAAAACAATGATTTCCATCTTTAAGATGACTATAATAATAATAATAATAAACGTTCCTGGATAACAGTGGATATTATTCAGATGAATAAATAAATGTGGTTATCACAGATTCATAGAACAATGGACCATTTTACTGACTTTATGGATGGACCCCAAAAATCACCCAAAATCTCTGAATAATATCCACTGTTATCAATCTTAAAGATGTAAATCCTTGTTTTAATCAGAAATAAAATGTGTTTTAAAAGTAGGAACAATTATTTTCAACTGGTAAATGATGGGCATGACAAATGAGTGCTATATAAAACCCAATACATTATTATTATTATTATTATTATTATTATTATTATTATTATTATTATTATTATTATTATTATTATTATTATTATTAAATGGTGAATGTAGTTAAATTGGAATCACAATAAAGTGGTATTTTAAGAGCAAACTGGCCTCGTACCTTTAGAAAGCTATAAATCGGTCTTGTGAGGTCAGAACATGATTAAAGGATCCTTGAAGTTCTCCCAAACTACATGAAAAACTGCACTAAATCTAACCATTGCACCCGTCTGATGTGCAGATCTTTGATCTTTTCATAAATAGTCAGAAAAGAGTCAAACTGCTCTCATTTACACCTGCAACGCTCTGTAACTCAACATCTCGTGGGTGTAAAAGTCATCAATAATCAGGACAAATTGGGATCAAATACTGGTCCAGAGATAAAAGGAGGGTTCTAATGAATCCAGTTCAGGATCTGACACTAGCAATGGTAAATTAGCGTATTTGGTCCAATCTGAACTACTTTTGAATATCATCAAAGCCCAGTTTTTCAAAAGTAATCAGCTCAGATTCTGGATGACAGATTGAATCAAATCTTGATAATTTGTTTTTCAAAAGACAAAAATGGATTATGTAATTTGATTAATCTCGGCTTTTATCCAGATCAAACCTTTAGTTTGGGTTTTTCATAACTTTTTTTAGTATTACTAAAAATATCACTTTGATAAAAAATAAATAAATTAAAAAAAAGATCCATGAGATGGGTGGATTTCAGGCCCAAAATGTAATGAAACTAGGGTTGTAACGATTAATCGTAAGGCAGTTAAAAATCGATTTATAGGTATCACGGTTCACATCGATATTCTGAAAATTGAATGGCAGTACTTTCTTTAAACAGCAGAAGGCGCTATATATGTATCCTTCTCTTGTTTAAAAGTGTAGGCGGCAGGCGGAATCACCTACTACTCTCTTTCTGGCCGCCTTCTACTCTTTAACATGTTCATAAATGATTCCTTACCCCTTTAGCACATAGCATCTCTTCTTCACTGCAAGAATATCTGCATGCCAACCGGCCACTGGGTTACCAGCGCCCTCTGCTGGTCCAAACAAATATCTGACCTAAATACAGTGAAATGACTGTTTTTTTTTTTAAAGTCCAATTGTTTAGGCACAAAATACATTTTCAGTTGCACTTTTAAAAAGAAAAATAACTATAATGCAGTTTTGCATTGTTACAGAACCAGCATTTAAATTAATAGGCTTCTTCTTCATTTGTCTTAATCCTTTATTTATTTCATTCAAGATTTATCTGTAGTTAAATTGCATTGTTTTGAATAGTACATCAAGGGATTATTTTGACAATGAAATATAAAAGGAAAATCGTACAGTAGTTTCCCAAAAAAAGTTAAGGAATTTTTCAGTCATTTGTGTCCGATTCTGCAAAATAAATCGTGAATCGAATCGTATCAGGAGTTGAGTGAATCGTTACATTTCTAAATGAAACCAAATCAAATATTACATTTAGATCATACAGTATAGCCTATAAGATGATATCCACTTTATTCTTAAGGTTTTAATGTGATTTGTTCATCCATCAGCATACAGTGATTCTTTAGGTTATAACAGTTTAGACCTGAACAAAAGTAGAAAGAGTTTTCATAAAATAATCCCCAAACAGCTCAATACTGACCACAAATAATATATTTCATTATGTCACTAATTGATGTATATTCAGCACAATAAAAAAATATTGTTGTTTTGTTTTTATTATTTCATAGTGATGCATGCAAAGATAAAATAGGATAATAAAGCAATGACATCACTGGTTTTTAAAATCCAAAATAAATCCAAATCAGATATAGTGTCTAACTGTTGTTGCACTTCCTGTTTGCTGGTTCTAGTTCTGGTTCCAGTTCTGGTTCTAGTTCTGGTTCTGGTTCTGGTTCTGGTTCTGGTTCTAGTTCTGGTTCTGGTTCTAGTTCTAGTTCTATTTCTTTTTCTGGTTCTAGTTCTGGTTCTAGTTCTGGTTCTGGTTCTGGTTCTAGTTCTAGTTCTTTTTCTGGTTCTAGTTCTTTTTCTGGTTCTAGTTCTGGCTCTGGTTCTAGCTCTAGTTCTAGTTCTAGTTCTAGTTCTGGTTCTGGTTCTGGTTCTGGTTCCAGTTCTGGTTCTAGTTCTGGTTCTGGTTCTGGTTCTAGTTCTAGTTCTTTTTCTGGTTCTAGTTCTTTTTCTGGTTCTAGTTCTGGCTCTGGTTCTAGCTCTAGTTCTAGTTCTAGTTCTAGTTCTGGTTCTGGTTCTGGTTCTGGTTCCAGTTCTGGTTCCAGTTCTGGTTCCAGTTCTGGTTCTAGTTCTGGTTCCAGTTCTGGTTCCAGTTCTGGTTCCAGTTCTAGTTCTGGTTCTGGTTCTGGTTCTAGTCAGAGTCAGAGTCTCCAAATGCCAGAAGCCCCTTCATCAAACAAAGATCAGCTCTGGTTATCCAGATTTGGTGATCCTGAAAAGTTTCTATCCAGATCAGATTAATTCAATTCCACGTTGATTTTAAAACCGTCTCAAAAGTCAAATGGATTATGTGATCAAGGATAGAAAAAAAGGATTACCAAATCTGGATCAAAAACCAGGCCCTGGTGACAAAAACCAAATGTGTTTTTCACGACTATCAGAGTTCTGGCCAGCGCTGAGCGTAGGGACCCCAATGGTGTCATTTTGCAGCGTCAGGGGATTTTCTGTTGTTTTTGCCTTTTTTTAATCGGTATTGTTGAAATAATTGTTGCACTCGGACAATAAAACAACTTCCAGGTGTTCATGGGTTGTTTTAACTCTGTTTTTAATCTGAATAACCCAGAAACACATACTGTACATCAGCCGCACTGCATATTTAATACAAGCGATCTACTTGGATACCCGTCTTTACTTGAGGACCCAGAGGACCACTGCTGCCACTTAGCTGCCCTCGATGCTGCCTGCGTACATAAACCTGTTGATAACTGTAATTACTGTCCTATATAAACAGTGTAGCTTCAACTGAGGCGTAGTGTGTAGCTCATAACGGATCATTCTACATACACACACACGGATGTGAACACCGTCTGGTTGAAACGTGTTTGGGCTTAAAGAGACATCGGCTTCATTCGGGTCGGACATGTTCGTCCCGATTAATGCTCTAATGTGTGCTTCCTGTCGGTGCCCAATCTTTTCACAGGCCTGATCCTTTCAACGCACGCACGAAACACGTCTACATCTGGTCGGCCTATTTTACGGCAGTTCGTTACTATTTTAAAAGTTGAAACCCTCCAGTTTAGAAAAAATTTAAAAAAATGAATTCTGATTTATTTATTTTTTTTATTTTATGTTCTGTTTGGTTGACAAAACAGTCACATATTTACATGTGTACTATTAAAATATTTAACAAACGTAATGGTCGGTTTACATTCAAATATCACGTCCAATGACGTCGTCTGCATACATGCGTTGAAAGGATCAGGCCCGCGAAAGGATTGGGCACTGACACGTCCTCCACGTGTGTGTGCGTTTCCTCCGCATGTGTGTGTTCCAATATTACTGCAGGTCCCACATAATAACTGATTTAAATTTGAAAAGTGTGTCTTGGATTCAGTCTTTTCAATAAAATGTTATTTCTTGTCTCTACAGTGTGTGTGAGTATTTATTAGTGGAGGATCTATACCAAGCATGAGTAACTCTATAACTGAGTCTTTGCTACTGCTGGCCCCGCCCTCTGGAGCTCACTCCCACAACCCATCAAGAATGCTGACTCATTACAGAAATGGAAAACACTCCTTAAAACCCACCTTTTGAAACTTGCGTTTCCTTAACCCGTCTTTTACTTTTATTGTTATTCCTTTATTTTTCTGTATTCTGTGAAGCAGCTTTGAGTCCCAAAAAAACTATTAACTACATTCATCATCACCTTCACCAATTCAACAAATAACTTTTAACTTTAAAATAAGGCTGGAACCAAGATAAAACAACAACAGCAAAACAATCCAACTTTAGCTTTACTTCACTAAATTTGTCCCTCAGAGAGTTATACATTTACAAATGTTCCACGCCGATGGCGCTCGCACACCACGTGATCCCCTATGCTGTGAAGAACTCCTGGTGAGAACCCTGAATAAGCTATACTTAATCATCCCAACTAAACTTTTGCATTTGTTCTAAATATTAGACGTCGTCTGAAAAGTAGTAGTAGTTTATTTATAAAGCGCTTTTTGCAGATAAAATCACAAAGTGCTGTACAGAGTTGTGGTAAAAAAAGGATCAAAACCCCAGAGAACCCAACGCAAGCACAGCAGGTCGTTAAAGTACATACTCGTCTCATCCACTGATGTGTCAAACCAACACGACCCAACACGTGACGTGTTCTAAAGCTGACATTGTGATGGTTCTCGTCCCCAGGATGCACTTTTAGAGCAATATTGTTGCTGTGCAATGATAGGACAGGACACAGGGGGAGGAGAAGGAAAAGAGCATGCTAAGTGCTTCTGACGAGTGCTAAGGCCATAAGTTGATCCCATGGAAGTAATGAATGCTGGACTGCAGACCGTGCATGGCGGTGTCCACCTGATAGCAGACCTAGAACTACCTCTAGTGTCAGAGCAGCTTAGAGTCATCAGTGCATATGTTGGTTTGCTTTGGGCCCAAAGGCGAGAGGATGCAGTGGAATGACATCGTTACTCTGGCCCCTGTGATTTACAAAACAAGCCTGCTTGTTTTATTTCTCTATTTGTTTGGCAGAACAGAAACAGAAGACGTTGGAAAAAAACATAGTGCCCTCTAGTGGCTGAGTAGAAATACAGCATCTCAAAGTAAAAACCCAAATAACTCCCAGAACGATGACCAATGGGCTCCGTAGGGTTGGCTTTAGGTCATTCAGTGCCTAAGGGGTCGTTGTGAACGAGAGACAGTGGAAAATGAACAAATAAATTGTCAATATTGGTCCAAACCCAGACGTGAGATGACTGGAAATGATAAAACTATTGAAATAGATCTATTCAGGAGTGTTTTTCAACCCCATGTGGTGTGACCTCAAATTTCTAAAAAAATCTAAATAGATTTTTGATTTTTTTTTTTTTTATTAGTATTGTTTTGTTTTTTCATTATTATTTATGTATTTATTAAAACAACACACAATCTTAAACAACTGTATTTCTATACTTTCACTTTGTGTAGTAAAATTAACCTCAAACATGATAAAAAAAATAATCCTGGAAAAAATATGTATTTGGGGTCACCAGAAGTTATTGACATCATAATAGGGTCACGATAATAATAATAAATGCTGTTTATTTCCACTTTTTTTTACAAAATGAGATTATTTAAAATGTGTTATCATTAGGGATGGGCGATATGGACTAAAAAAAATATCCCAATAATTTCTGATATTTATCACAATAACGATAAACATCACAATAAATAAAAACTATAAATAATATAAAACAATTCCCAACTTAAAATGTAAATAGGTTCCTTACAAACACAAATAAATGTGAATATATCAACATTATACACATTTAAAAAGGGTCCAATACATCATATTTTATGGAATATATTAGTGCATTTGGGTCACTCTATTAGTGTTATTGTATGTAATTTATTTAATTCCTCACTTAAAATGAAATTATTTTCTAAAAAAAAAAAAACATGAAAAGCAAAAATAACTCCATTAGTGTTTTTACTGTTGTTGATTCTAGTTTCATTTATTTTATGAGTTACATAAAGTTATGGTTAATAAATAACTCTATGATTTCCTATAATTAAACCAGATCAAGCTGATGATTTAATCATTCAGTATATTTAGTGTAATAATCTCAATAGTTACATTAGTCTAATGGGACCAGCTTTGTCTGTGAAAACGTGAAATAAAATTAAAAAATAATGAATAGTGACATTAATATTTATGTTAACATTTATTTCACACAACGTGTGACATGTTTATCTTTTATTCTTCTATAATAAAGTGTTAAATCTGACCATAAACAAATGAACGGTTCTCTGTGGTTTTAATATGTGTTCTTTTTATTTGGTTTATTCCTTATATGGAGTGGTTAGCATTAGCTCTTAGCCAAGGCTGCCAAGTTTCAGAAAATAACAAGAGTGAGACTTTAGTGACATGATACGTTCCGTTGAAAAAAAAGTGTCCTTTTTTACACGATTATGATCAGTTTTAACGTTGATTTCTACCTAAAGACTGATGTCATCACCTCCATACCAGGCTCTCCCTGCACTGTGGCCTCCTAATGCTAGTTTTAATTACAGACATGCAAACACCAACGCATGAAAAAGGCAACAACAAAACCCATCGTAGGAGGGTCTGGGGGGATCCTTCCCCCAGATGATTTTTTTGATTTGACCACAAATGAAACAATCTGGAACACTCTAAATAGTACAATAAGCCTAAAAACATTTATTTCCACCACTTAAGTTCTGGTTTGTGAAAACTTGACAATGCACATATAAAAGTACCTAAAATTTGCTAAATATTAAGTACAATATATTAAAAAAAAGATTGCCATTTTCTGAATTTAAAGTTAGTTATTTCTATTGTGACATTCCCAAACTTCACTCCATCGCTTAATTAAAAACACAAAATATTCCAAAAAAACTCAAAACTACTACAAAAATGAGCAAAAAGCAACAGTAATACACAAAATTACTCAGAAAAATATACAACATTACAGAAAATTACAGCCAAAGTACACAAAAAAATAGAAATACACAAAAATTACTCAGAAAATGCAAAATGGCAGCACAAATACACAATATGACTGTAAATAAACATATATTTTACAGGAAAAATACACAAAAAGACTACAGCAATGCACAAAATGTCTGAGAACGAGTAAGACAACAAATATACACAGAATGACAGATAAAAACTGTTGTTTCCTGTATTAATGCTCAGATCACTCATTATCCACAGGATCCACACAAGGTTCCTGCTGCTTAACAGAAGGTTTTCCTTGCCACCATGATGAATTCATGTTGGGTGTGGGATACATATGTATGTGTATATACGTATATATGCATATGTGTGTATCCATAAAATGAAGAGTCCGTCCTTAAGACTGCTCCACTGTAAAGTGTCTTGAGATACCATTGGTTATGATTTGGCGCTATACAAATAAAAGATTGATTGATTGATTGATTGATTGATATTCTAATGCTGACATGAATGTTGATCATGTGACCCTCTGATCAAACAAACGTGTGGCCCCACTATGATAGAAGTTGCCAATATATTTGTACAAGTTATAAATACTTATTCATTACTTATAGTGTTGTTTGGTGCATAATAAGAATACATGTACAAAAACATATAAGCAATAAAAAGCAAAGAAAAGTTAGAATTTATATGATTGAAATGAAATAATCATTCAGTTTCCTTTGCACATTTAACTATATAAATAATTAACTGAGGTTAACAAATCCACTGTCTTTTAAAAAAATCTATTTGACAATCATGTTTCTTCTCCAACATAATAAACCATAGAGGATAAAATACCATAAACAGGAAGTGATTCCCTGTGAAAACTATATTTGTATTCATTGTGTAGTTGTTTTATACTGTGACATCCTTTAACTAATATTAGCCAATGAGAACAGGGCGTATTAACCTGGTATCAGATATAAATGTGTGTTTTATGTGTTTCCTCCTTTGGCTCCTAGAGCTTGATGGAAGCTCCTCTTTACCGTGTTTAAAGCCAAAATACTTCCAAATGTGACTTTTGGAGTTCGTTTCTTTGAGCTAAATTAGTGATGTCACTGACTCGCCGCTCTGGTCTGGTGCTTCATCCACGGTGAGTGTGTTGTCTAGTGTTTGTGATGGTGTGTACGTCTGGGTGAGACACAACTTTCATTTGTTTATTCTATAGAATTGTAGCCGTCTTCGTTCAGTACGTATTCATGTCTGTGGTTCAGCCACAGAAACACACGAACAGCCAATCAGCTCACAGATGGGTGGAACCAGCCTATCCTAGCCCTGGACGTCACTAGTGACAGACACACACTGATCATTCAGCAGCTGTGTCGTTTGGTTGCCATGTTGGTTTGTTTTCAAGTAGTAGCATGCAGTGAGCGTAGACTGCGCAGTAAGAACGACTGGGATTGGTTATCTCAGTCAGTCAATCAGAGTTACGAGAACTACGGCAAACCGCGAGAACCAAAGTTTATTATTGTGAGAAAAAAAAATAGAGGAAATATAAGCGTGAGAAAAGTCAAGTGTAGCGTGTGGTGTGAGAATGGGTCAAATTCAGTGACTGTCACACTCAAAGGGTGAGGCTTAGCAGCTCTGTCTTAACCCAGTCTGTGTGTCAGTGGGTTAGCTTAGCATAGTTAGCTTTAGCTGAGTTTCCAGTTCATAATCGTTGCTACAGGTTCTTCTCTGTCCCCGTGTTTGAGGAACTTTGGGTGGATCTGACGGAGGAACTAGGATTGGTTGTTGGATGATTGTCTGGTTTTAACCGAGTAGTGGTTCATGATGTATCGCAGCACGGCAGCTTCAGGTAGCCATGACGATCTCCGTTGTCTGTCTGTGTGTGTGTGAGGGCTGAGGGGCGGGAGTGACGGTGGTGCCCATCGTGGAGGCTCCGCTGCCGTGAACAGCGTTCCGTTTGTTGACAACAAACCAGTCTTGTTCCCTGGAACAAGGTTTTTATTGACATCCTTGGCTAAATTGAGGGACAAATGGCCCTCGCTAATGTCCGGCATGGGAATTTATCATTTATATCGTGGGATGACATATTCTTACCGTTGAGAATGTGTTTGATGATTTATCATGAACAACGATATATCGCACATTCTTAGTTATCACCTATTCATTCCATCATTATGCTCTATAGTGGTTTTTAAATAGTTTCTAATGTTGCAGTCGGACTAAAGGGAGTACTGTACAGAAACAAGAGAAAGAGGAACTAGAGCCAGAAAAGTTTAACAACCACTGCCCTAGGCAAGAGTGGACTTTATGTTCACATTATTATCTATTTTAAATATCAAGACAAAACAAAGTATTGGAAAAAAAAAAAAAAAAAAAACATCCTATTGTAAAAAATAGAATAATACAATATAATACAATATAACACCAAATCCAAAAGCAATGCAATCAAAAGTTGAAAAATAAGATAAAAGTTTCAGCTCAAGGACATTTCTACTTTCCTGTTTGGTTTTACTAGTTAGTAACACAAATATTAAAACCAAAGAACACAAAGTGCAAACATTACAATATAATTATATAGAATAGAACAAAATAAATCAATAAATAAGCACAACTATAGGCAGAAGATTACACATAAACACTAACTAACATCTCCAATGTTGTTTAAAACTTCACACGTCTGGACTTAATATTAATATTCAATGAAGGAAAAAACATGTACAGTGATTTTAAAGGATGTGTTTTACATGTATTATACCTTTTTAAATTATTATTTTTTATAAATGTTCTTTGTGGGGAGGGTGCAATTTGGCGCTCCTCCAGCAGATGCCACCCTTGGCGGCCGCCTGGGTTGCCTAGCAGCAAGGCCGGCCCTGCGCCGTACTTTGGAAACACATGATATGATACCAGAATGTACAAAGGCGTGGAATACTTTCACATTGCTCTGCTCGGAATACTTCTACAGTAGAAAGATACAGTAGTTACTCTCTGCCAGGAAGGACTTTAACAGCAGCCCTGACTTTATCAGAATCTCAGAGGTGAAAGTAACAGATTACAAGTACTGACATTATATTTAGTAGCTGTTATGGGTGTTTGTTCTGTTTTGTTTATAAATTAGTAATTTTACTTCTACTTAAGTGTAGATAATACCACTCCTACCTTCCTTAACCCCTCCCTTCTTTCTCCCCTTCACAAACTGACTAATTATATCATGTCTAGCATCAAACTGTCCAGATAAATATGATCTATGCTTATATTGTGCTTTGAAGGTTTGAATCTAACTGTGTTCTCAATTATTTACACATTTCTCTTTTCAAAAAGTTTCCATTCAAACTCATAAAAACACACACACATTAAAAACCAACAACCCATGATCCAACTAAAGCAATCTGATTGGCTCCTGAAAACACATTGACCAATAGGAATGCTTAAACCGTGATAAACCAAAGCGCAAAATTCAAATCATTGTATTTTGTTGATGGCTGCTGAGATATTTATTCTTATGTCACCTTTATTTTCTTTGTGACATCACAGTATTTTGTTTAGTAGATTTTCACTAGAACTTGCACGCTCCAGAAGAGAAAAACCTCCTGTTCCAACTGTTGAGCTGAACTAAGAACCAAGCCTGCATCAGCTGAGCCACTGAAGCACAAGAACAGAGCCTGCAAACGCTGAACTAGGAACAGAACCGTCCAGCCTAACCCAGGCCAGAACCAGGAAACCTGCTGCTGCTGGGCCGAAACGTGGAAAACCAGCTAAAGGCTGAATAAGCCCAGGACCAGGTCCAGAGACGAACACACTCCAAGGCCTAGAACCTGGTCTTTCTTCAACAACCTGTTCGTCACAAGAGAAGGACCACAGACTCATCTGACGTTCTCTCTGGATCTCAAATTTTACATGAAGTGGCACCTCTTGGAATATACATGTTATATTAATAATAATTCATAGAACTCTTATCACTCATTGTCTAAGTTCCCTTACATAAGTATGTACACAGTATATTAGGTGTAAACAGGGGTTCTCAACGTTAGTGTCGGGACCCCATTTGGGGTAGCGAGACACTGAAAGTGGGGTCGCCAGATGAAAAATACACAAAATGACAACCATTATACTGAAAAAAAACTGAAAAATGTACAAAACAACAAAAAAGTACACATGACAACAAATATACACAAAAATAATTGAAAACAAATTACAAAATTCCAACAAAACACAAACTCCAAAAACAAACAAACAACTACTAATTAAAAAATAAGACAAAAAATGGGAGTAAAATAAACAAAATGACAAACAACACAAAAAGCAGCTCTACTGCAATGGTTCTGAGCTTAACTTACAAACATCCTCTACCTCAGGGGTTCTCAACCTTGGGGTCTCAACCTTTGGGGTCACCAGATGCCTTAAAGAAACTAAGAATGTTCTTGGAAAAAAGTTAGCCAATTTTTGCTTATTTTTACCATTTTTCTGCAACTACACAAAACTCACCATATTTTAATCTATTTTCATCACTTTTTCGCTCATTTTAATGTATTTTTGCTACATTACTCCCATTTCTCACACTTCACATTTCAGTGTCTTTTCTACACATTTTTTCCACTTTCCAGACATGTTATAAACATTTTCCACCACTTTTCCACCTAATGTCACAAATTTTGACCCATTATTGTCACTTTTAACTTCTTTTCACCATATTTTATGATCATTTTTGCGAATTTAAAACCACTTTCACACTTTCAATCATCATTCATTCACACATTTATCTTATCCTGCACATTATTTGCCAGTTTAAACTAGTTTTTAGCAGGATTGTCAACTCAGGAATGGTTTGAGGAACACAACAATGACTTTAAGGTTTGGACTTCAGGGTTTTCAAACTCATGGTTTCCCAAGTGGGTTAAACTATTAAAAATCCAAACGTTGAGACCTGCTAATAACAATTAATGAACTTCTCTGCAAAGCATTCACTAACAAATATCTGGAGCTCGTGAATGATTTATAAAGAGGTGTAAAGAGTACTGATATATCCTACTCAAATACTGTTATTTGATTGAAATTGTAAATTGTACATAAATAATCAAGAACAAGTTAAAAGTAGCTCAATTAAATAGTATTCAAAGTAAAAGTTACACGTTACTTTCCCCCCCCCCCCCCCCACGTTTATTGTTGGTAATAAATCTTGGTACGGTTCCCTTGCATACAGTAAACATCTCATGTTGAAACTTAAAAAGGAAGAAAACCAAATCTAACACATCTGGAACTTAAAGTGTACCTGTAGTGAAAATGTTATGACAAATAATGTGTTTTAATGTATTACCAATAAACAAAATATATGAACCTTTTATAAAAACATAAAACATTTTCTAAACAACGGTGGAGTGTAAAGCTAATGGTTGCTATCACAACATTAACAACACTAAGCCAGAGTTATCCAGACGTTGGCTCCATAATATCAGTACAGGATACACACTTAACACGTTTACGTTCACACCACATTGGGTGGTATGTGAGGACCGCTTTTAATCTGAGCTGCTATGAGAGGGATCTGTGGGCTAAGCTAATGGGCTAAGCTAATTTGCTAAGCTAACGGGCTAAGCTAATGGGAACCAAGCTGAAGTTCCGACAGAATTTCTTCACGTAAAGTGGTTGAATGCAGCTTGTAAACTTACTTGTTCAGATCACTACGTTTCTGATTACAGGGGGAACTATGGGGGGTGTCATGGCACTAACCACACCCCCACCACATTGTTTCCTCCTATTCCTTGTGGTAAATGATGAACTCTGTCAGGAGAACTTACCTGTTGGTTCAGGTGCTGATCCTCAGAGTAGTGGAGCATCCAATCAAGGACAGATGTCCTTCACGCAGCTTTCATCACAGTTTCTAAACATATTTGTTCATTTCCAACACCTAACTACTCAGCCATGGCTCGTTTCTGCTAATTATGAACCTGAGTGTGTTCAGGGAGGCTCATAAGAAGCAGGAAGTTGGTGAGAAAGATGATATTTAATCGTCTCCTAACATACAACCTTTATCACTGAGGGAGGAGTTACACACGGCTGCTGAAAAACTACACTTCACACAATGTAAACACACCTGTTTACCTCAACCTCCCACAATGCAACATTTATTTAAAGTGACAGGCCGTAACAATCAACAGCTGTGTGTCATATCCTGACCAAAATGGCAGCTCTCCATAGTTTATGCCCCAAGGTTTACAATCCTTCTAAAGAAATTATTTTAACAGTATATACAGTATATGTATATATATATATAATTTTGCACATATTTATTTTTATTGGTAATACATTAAATCCTTTTTTGTTATATGCAATTTCACTACAGATAGTTTTTAATTTATTTTCCACAAAAATATCTGTATAAAATAAAATGTTTGTCAAAATGTACAATTCTATTTGAAATAAAATGACACTCTTTATTAACTCTAAAACATGTGGGTAAATATATGTAATTATAATCACAAATGATGATTGTGTGTAGAAATGTAACAAATGATTTAACTTTCTTTTAAACTTAAAAAGTTTTAAATACAAACAAAAAACATGTTTTGTGCTCTACTGTATGTGTTTTTTGCATTTTTCGGTCATTTTGTGTTGTTTTTTGTCATCGCGTGTAATTTCTTGGTGTTCTCTACATTTTATGTTATTTGTGTGTGATTGTTTTTGTTTTGTTTATTACTGTTGTCCATCAGTGCATTTTTGTAAATTTCAGTTTTTAAAACCATTTTCAGGTTTTTTTTGTTTTTTTGTTTGTGTGTGTGTGTGTGTGTAATTGTGTATTTTTGTCATCCATTAGTTAGTTTTTCTGCAAATTTGTATGTTTTTTAAAATACTTTCAAATAATTTTCTATATGGTTTTTTTTCTTCTTTTTTTAATGTTTTGTGCATTTATTTTTATTTTATTTTATTATTATTATTATTATTTTTTTTTGTCAGTTTTTCTGTTATTTACTTTAAGAACTGTACAAAATTAGACCGAATCATTATTGGGCTGTATTACGTTTACATTAAATGTCCACTAGAGGGCAGCACTACACAAAGAATATAGATCATGTCTTTGAACTTTAAGGTTCTGAATTACGTTTATAGAAAAACAAGTAAAGATAGCTTATATTTAAACGGGTATTATATTAAAGAATAAAGTGTTTTTTACATTTTGTTTGGAGAATGTTTCACTTTATTCACATCAAAAAAAATGTTTAGTGAACATTTTAAACCAAATCATGTCGTCATCATGACGTTCTTATATATAGTATTCTTATTCATGTGCGTGAACTTACACGTGTGCATTACACATTTTTCATGACGTTAGACGATATGTTTTGTAGGGTTTTAATATTGCATTATCTCATATCACGATATATCGTTGCACCTATAGTCGGGTCGTACTCTTTAGTCGTGGGCCTTTGTTTTCATTTGTACTTTGGATTTTGACTTTTTATTCAGATAGACTTACTTTTAAAACATAACTACTGTCGTCTCTTCTCCATCCTTCACTCCTCAAATACACAAAAGGACAACAAATACACAGATTTACTCTGAAAACAGACGACGACTAAACTAAACCCACAAACCATTGCTTAGAAAAATTCACTGCACCAGTGACTTTCACTAAATGCTCTGTAGCCACAATGTTAGAAAAAAAAACTGCCGTTTGCACAAAAAATAAATACATTTAAAAAAGCGTAAAGCAACACATTAGTAACGTCTGTAGTGTGTGATGTCATTGTGTTTCAGAGAAAAGTGTTAAGGTTCATTAAAGTGTTCAGACACAGTGTTCAGGTGGGCGGAGTTTTGATAAAACCTGCCAGTGACCAGGTTTATTCAGGTACATTTAATGTAAAATAAAGATAAATGTTACGTTAGACAGCTACAGAACTGCAAAGAACAAACAAGTTCAAGTCATAGAAAACTTTATCAACAGAACTTATTGTTGAAGATCAGACTATATTTGAACACAATGTATGGTGTCCTAAAGAGGACAAACTTCATTTACAGTGGCACTGCACCAATACTTTTTTTTTAATAGAAGCACATGGTAATTTGTGTTTCAAATATTCAAGATCACCTTACACCACCAACATGGTGCTGATATGTTATGGTAGCTAAATAGTTACTTATTACAATAACTATCAAATAATACGTAACGAATAATCTATCAATCTGATACAAATCCATTGAGCCCTCAGTACTCTGGAATACAAAAAAAAAACAAACACTGTAAATAAAAAAACTATCTGAAGCGATATTTCCTAGTTCATTGTTTTCCCATTATAAATATATTTGAAGGTATATATTTAAGTGAAGTAAATTCATGTGAATTGTATTGATTTACAGTACAATGAAGTACTGGTAAATGTCAGGGTTGGGGTCAATTACATGTTTCCATTACAATTACATTTTCAATTAATCATGTTCAATCACAACTGGCATTTTTTCCAATTACAATTACAATTGCAATTACTGTTTTTCACTGAAAGTCATTTATAATCATTAATAAAGTTTACATTCCATTAATCACAATTACTGATCTTTTAATAAATAACGTAATAAAATGTAACTTTCCTCTTGTGTTAGCTTTCTGTTAGCATCTCTAATGCTAACGGGTCAGTTTGACCCATGTCTTTAATCAGCTGTAAAATACACTAATAAATATTATCTATCATCTAATTAGTTTTTCATCTATTGATTACCATGTTTCCTAATCAATATAAATATTTGTATTAATATTATTGGTCTGAGCCTTTTTTCTGTCACGATACACATAGATTTAATTGATTTTTTAAATGGTAAAATAATCTTCCAGAGAACAGACAGGTAGTGGGAAAAGTTGATATGAAACATATTTTAATAATTATTATATGTGTAATACATAGAACTGTAACATGGTTCACCAGGTTTGCGTTTAATTCAATTATGTTTTTATAGAATTTTTATGTCAATTACAATTACAAAGTCAATTAAAGCTGCAAGCGGCGCACGTTGAGGTGTGTTGCATGTCGGGGATTATATCACAAACTGTTCTGTGTAAATATAATGTCTATGATTTCCGCTATGACTATGAATGATGGTTGGGTTTAATAATTGGAGGTGCTTGATTTGTTTCTGTGTGGGTATAAAAAATGTATCTGACCTCAATTACAATTGCATTGAAAATGTAATTCATTATCAATTACATTATTTCAATTGTAATTGACTTTTCCAACCCTGGTTTATGTTATTTCATCTAAAGTAAACACAAGTTAGAACAAGTTACGCTAGTATTGTTGACGTGGTTTTAGAAGTGTTTATGATTACAATACAACACAAAAACATACTAGTATGACACATTTATGTGTGACGCAAAACACACAAAACAAACAGGTGTCACATGGGTAAAGTGCTTTTATACAATATGACACATTAAGAATGATATCATAAGCATCTCTGTAAATGTATTTTTTTAATGCATATATATATATATCAATTCTTTATTTAAACACAAAGACACACGTTAAAGAATCAATTTATAATCCACGATGAGTTGGAAATATTCTCTACAATTATTTCCTGTTGTGATTTCTTTGTATAAAAATAAAGTAAACTAAATAAACCATTTATGCTGACTCGCAGTATCGACAGCACATCTATTCATCTATGGGCCTTCCTTAAAAATAAATAAATAAATAAATACAATAATAACAAAATGCAATGTCCAAAAAAAAAAAAAAAGTTGAATCTAATTGTTATAGGATGTTATAAGGTCAGCGTTCACCATGAAACTAAAGGTTACAGGTAATATTTTTAACAACGCTATTATTGTTAAATTCAATTAAATTAAAATTAAATTAAATTTCTGTAGAAATAATAAATAAAGACCTTTGTTCAGAGTTTGTATTTGTGTTGTTAGATCTTTAACATATTTATGAATGAGTGGAATTCAGGGCGTTAAATCAGGAAGTGATAAACCAAAATATTCCAACTTATATAACAGCCAAAAATAATCATCAACTCATCGATTATTATTGCATTTTTGAGATCGTATAAAAACATTAATAACATGAGAACATATTTATGTCCTTAATAGTATCTTGTGTTAAAGCCACAGCGTGATGAAAACATGAATTTACTTTAGTTTGCACCTCTATGTATAAATAATATATCATTTAAAGATATTGTATCAGTCCATGGCAGAAGCTTTACTTTAAATTTCCTTGATTTCGTGACAACCTTTTTGAGTAAATTTTGTGGAATAATTTGATGGAAATTGAAAGATTCTGAAAACATTTGACTCCCCTCATGTGGTATAAGCATTATGTTGATGAGTTTCATTGATTTTTTTTTTTTATAATATTGATCAACCTAACATTTTATGTGTTTATTATTGCAATCGCACTCTTGATGGAAAACTGAATGCAGAATCTAACTTTGCAGACTCGCCGCTCAGGCCCGGTGCTTCTGCCATGTGTTGTTCTTGTGTTTGTGACTGTAAGCCATGCACTCGTCCAGGCGAGACAGAACTTTAGCTTGTTTTTTGTTTTGAAGTGAGTTTTTTGTCGAAACGGAGCTGTCCTCAGTTCCTTCATGCCGGCAGAAAGAACACACGAACAGCCAATCAGCTAACAGACGGGCGGACCCAGCGTGCGGAAACAGCCTATCATATCTCTGGACGTCACCAGTAACAGGCAAACAGCCAATCATTCAGCATCTGTGTAGTTTGGTTGCCATGTTGGTATGTTTTCAAGTGAATAGCGTGCAGTGAGTTTAGACTGTGCAGTGAGAGAGCCGTGAGGAGAGTAGAGGCAACCGCTATGTAGCGGAAACTGGCACCGGTAGTATCGTAATCTACGGTAGTACCGTCGTGTAGAATTTCTAGTATAGTAGGAACCATTACAATTGGCACCACAGGGTACCGTGGGTTTCGTGCAACTATAATACTCACAGGACACTATATAGACATGAAATAATATTGATTCAAAGACGCACTTTTCAAATTTAAATTAGGTATCATGTGGAACCCGCAGTAACATTGGGACTGTTATGGACACGCCCCCTAGTGTCCATAACATTGTGCTGGTTAAAACACACCGTAGGGGGTGGCACCACAGCGCGGGGGATCAAAATTACAACGTCGGGGTGCTGGCAAAAACCCTGCTGTATATTACTTAATTTTCCAGAGACCATTGGTGGACAGGGGGCGTGGCCAGCCTGATAAAACTGTCAAGTTGGCCACGCCCAGAAAGAATTCATCAGGACACATCAAAGCAATCAGCAGATGCCTATGCAGAAGACTGGCAGTTGACAGTCGAAACATGTCAGGAGATCAAATTAAATTTCCTGAAAAAAGTTGTAAATAAATGAAACCTTAACATATTATTTCAAAAAGAAGACAAAATGAACTTGCTGTAACAAGTGTAACTATCGTCCGTCAGTGAGACACTTGCACCCGTTGGTAAAAGCTCCACTAGCTTCCTGACTGATGCTCTCTTTGACGTCGATGGGTAGCGAGTCGTAGAGGTGATCTTCCACCATCAGGCAGCTCCGGCGCAGGAGGCCACACTGGCCGAGCTGAGCCGGGAGACGATCCAGAACAGTTCCCCTTCAGTTCCAGATGTGTGAGCTGTGAGAGTTGGCCGATTTTCTCAGGAACGGAGGAGATGCAGTTGTGACTGAGACACACGTCCTTAGTTTGGTGCACTTAAAAGTTGCTGGGAAGAACCTCCACTTTGTTGCCGACGATGGCAAAATGTTGGAGGTTCTGCAGGAAGCCCACCTCCAGAGGTATCACCGCTATTGAGTTGTGGCTCACGTCGAGGTACCTCAGTTTGAGAAGGGTGAAAAGCGGTGAGGGTAGAGACTCCAGTTTGTTGTGGGAGAGGTAGAGTGACTCCAGGTTCTTCACGTGGCTGATAGACAGAGGGATGTTGATGATCTTATTGTACCAAAGCTTGAGGCATATCAGTCTTTTCAGGTGCTGGAAGCTGATGATCTCCTCGATGGTACGAATGTTGTTGGACTTCAGATCGAGTTCCTGGAGGTTGTGAGACTAAAGATGGCGTGAGGGATTCTCTCCAGCTCGCAGTTATGAAGCTCCAGATCGGCAAGGTTCATCATCTTCTTCAAACTGTTCAGCACTAAAAGCTTGGTGCCGTCGTTGTGGATGACTAGTTTGAGCAGATGAGGCGACAGGTCTGTTATGTTTGTCGGGATCTTGGTGAGGTTGCTTTTGAGATGAAGAACCTTTAGATGTCTGAGATCTCGTAAAGACTCAAGAGCAATACATTTGTTGTTTTCAGAGTTCAGGTTACCAACCAGGTAGAGTTCCCTTAAGTTCTTCAGTAGGTAAACCCAACTCGGAATCTCAGCAACGTCTGTGAACTTAACATGAAGACACCGGAGGTGGTCACGGAGAAAAATAAAAGCAGTCTGCTCCACCTTGGCAGGACAATGGTAAAAGTGCAGCTCCTGGAGGTTTATCATCTGTGAGATCTTAGCTGTGATCCTGGCTTCTGGGATCAGTTCAAGTTTTAAGATTTCCAAATCAGTGAGATCGAAAACGGCATCGGGAACGCCAGAAAGCATGAAAGATGAAGCTCCAGCTTGTCTTGAGGATTACGCGTTACATGCTGCCGCAGCTTTTCAAAGGTCCACTCGTGGTTGAGGCTGATCTCTCGAAGTTTGTTCTCGCTGACTTCGGAAAGGAAAACCCCGAAACGCTTCGAGTAGAGCTGGTCGTATTGATCAACCATGTGAAGCAGGAATGCAAAGTCGTTCTTTACATCGGGAATGTCACTGAAGCTGCTTTCCTCTCTGACTTTCTCAAAGGAGTATTCCTTAAGAGGGCGGCGAAAAAGCCAAAACAATGTGTAAATACAAATAACGCCATAAACACAGATAAGTGCGATGTAGCTGACCAGAAGTTTCTTTAACATAAAGGCCATGTTATGGGTGCATTGGAATTTGGCGTAACCGGTCAAATGCTTTATATCAGGTTCACACACGTGATCAAAATCTATGGAGGCGACAAACGTCATGGTGTAGCACAGGATTAGTATAAACTTCACGGTTTTGATGACTGTCTGGATCGCGTAGAGTCTGTAAATCAAATCGCTGTCTTCAATGTGGGCGCGAAACTTTCGAACTTTCTCAAAGAGCGCCTTGGCCTGTTCGCCATCTTTTTTGTCCAGTATAGTCATGGACGGAACTTCACTGACCAGCTTTTCACAGAAAAAGTGACGCCGGACTTGGTGAGCATGGGCGCGGACTGGTTGGGCTCCCCTCCTCGCTGCTCATGGACAGATGTTTATGGAGTGAGGAGGCACCGGCCAATCGCTGCTTGTTCTCCTCAGAGTCCTCGCACGCGGTTTCGGACAAGGCTTTCGTGGTCCAGGGTGATTCGAAACATTTTCCTAGTATGGAAACAAAATGTTCTATTTTTGAGCTGGTTTTGGGATATTTGAACCAAAAGTTGCTACTGACCATCAACACAATTGTGTGAATAAGTGCGAGGTACGGGAAGTATTTGGAATACCAAGGAAGAGCGACGTGGTAGCACATCTGGTTCACGAAAACATACTGCTGGAAGTCTAAACTTGGTTCTGACACCCGTCGGCTGGGGCTGCCCGATAACAGGGGACTGTGTGAAGTGGAATAGTAGGGGCGATGTTTTCAGGAGGCCGCCGAGCCATCAGAGGAGCGGCTTGCTCCCCGACGGCGCTCTCTTTGTTCCACAAACTGTCAGTGGGCTCTGGAGGTTGGGGGCCCAAAAAGCCTCCACCACCGTCCAGAGAAGGGTCCAGAATGGGAAGACAGACGACCTGGTCCCTGGTTAACTGCATGGTTCCAGAAAAGATGGCTAACATTAGCATGATGATACCAAGATAATCCATGAAGACGTCCCACCATGGCTTCAGGATTCGGTACGTCGGTTGGATGTCATTAAGGAGGCGACTTCAGTGAGGGTAAACATTCCTGCAACAGACAAAGCAACATAACATGTTTGTCTTTAAATAATATACTGTATGTGTGACTATAGAAAGTATTTAAGGCCTTAAATGATCCAGGAAATGGTTCACGTGACGTACATTTACAGATTGAGGGCTTTTTTGTATTGCCCATTGCGTTAAGTGACAGTAAGTAAGATCAAGTAAAATTTTGTAAATCTTAGGAGGTTTTTTTTTTTTTAATCTGTCACAGACCCCACACAAGAAGATAGAAAATCAGGTGTTTAAACAGTTTTGATCGCATGTGTGTAGAATGTGTGTGGATGATTTAAAAACTTACACTTTTATGGGAATTTTGTGGAATTGTTTGTGAAAAAAATTCCAAGTTTAAAAATTTCAACAATTTGTGATTAAAGAAAATGATGGCAATCACGTGATATAAGCATGGTTAAACTCACAACTGATGTTTTTGGGGTAATTTACAAAATGAGAAATGTTTTCTCTCCTGTAGGCCGACTTGGATGCTCTAAAGGGCCGGTTTCGGTCCCCGGGCCTTGAGTTTGACACAATTGTCCATCGCCTCTTTAGCAAATTCAGTAGTCATGTCAAATAACAGTTTAATGACTTAATTAAATTAAATTCACTATTATTACACTGCCTAAATAATTGCCCTAAAAATAATCTAAAGAACGGCAATTATTGCTGCGACTAGGAATGTCACCATTCATTTACATTTTGATTGTAAATCGCCTGACGTGTGGCTTTAAGTCCAGCACAAACACTGCATGAGTTTACTGTAAACATGTACATTTGCATTTGGATGATTGTGTGATTTTTAAAGGAAAGGAACATTTTGTTAAGTGTTGTTTTTCTAAAGATATGGAAATCTGTCACAGGGGCTGAAAATGCATAAGCATGTAAAATTGGTCAATAATTTAAGTCATTCATAAGTGAGATGACATAACACAATAGTTTTCAGCTTTTTATATATTAGTCAGCTGTAAATATGGTTTGACCCAGAAAAAAAATCTAACAAAAGGTTTACTGTAGTATCAGATGTACTTAAAAACATACCAAAAGTTTACTAAAGTGTGACTCCAAGAAAGGCCTTATTTTCAAAACGGTGGTCGTCAGGTCTTACAATCACTATTACTCCTTTCTATTCCTCCTACACCAGGAACATTGGTGCCTCATACATGTTTTGGCCATGTAATATTCTAATTAGCATGTTTACATGATAGATAGGTGATTACAAGTAATTATATATTAAAGGGGACATATTATGGAAAAAACACTTTTGCATTTTTTTTGATCACATATGAGGTAACCTGAGAGTCCACCGGCACAAAAAAATGTAAAATAAAACCATCCAGGCGTTTGTTTGTGGTCTGTGTAAGTCTGACAACCCAGAGAAATTGCTCCGTTTCAAATGTTCTAAATTAGTGACATCACAAGTTAAATCGGGAAAGAAAATACCCTCCCCTCCGCTGGTAACTCCACCCATGGACTACACCCCCAACCCGATTAAAACTTTTGCAAAAACCGCCATTGTTTTTTACACCGGACGCGACTGTAGCGACAGTAGTCACTTCAGTCGCCCGTGATGGGTCGCTTGAACATATTGGTGCTCTTTGGGTCACTCCATCGCTCCAGTGAACAGTGTGTGTGTGTGTGTGTGTGTGTGTGTGTGTGTGTGTGTGTGTGTGTGTGTGTGTGTGTGTGTGTGTGTGTGTGTGTGTAACCAGGTGACAGGAGAGAGAGAGGGCTGATCTTCTCCCTCACTTATCATAGACAGCGCCGCTTTTAAGGTTTAAATGATCAACTTGCGGAGTTACTGAAGACTGAGTTCATGCGGAATGTAGGCTTATTCAAGAAGTTAACCACTTTAATTCTGCTCCAGTAAACTGAGGAAGCCTCCTGCTGCAGCCGCCTCATTGTAGCGGGAGGGAGGAGCTGCTGCCTCGGCTCTACAGACAGTGATGGACGGGCCCGACGATGCGATATATCGTCGCTCACGATATATCATCAAAAATATTCTCAAAGTTAGGAATATGTAATCCCACGAAAGAAACGATAAATGCCCATGTCGTCAATTAGCGAGGGCCACGGGCCATTTGTCTTTCAATT
The DNA here is from genome assembly GCF_900634775.1 of Gouania willdenowi. Lineage (NCBI taxonomy): Eukaryota > Metazoa > Chordata > Actinopteri > Blenniiformes > Gobiesocidae > Gouania > Gouania willdenowi. Next base: position 35,992,636 of record NC_041047.1, read on the forward strand.
TAGCCAAGAACGCCTCTAAAAACCTTGTTTCACGGACCAAAACTGCTTCTGTTTGTTGTCAACTTATTATTCTCTGGAGCAGAGCGCTGTTCACGGCAGCTCCGCCATTGTGTGTGCGCTGCCACCGCCCCCCTCAGCCCTCAAACACCCACAGATGGCGATGCTCGTCTCCACTACCTGAAAGTGCCGTGCTGCAATACATCATGAGCCGCTACTTGGTTAAAACCAGACAACCATCCAACAAAGTTCCACAAACACGGGGACAGAGATGAACCTGTAGCAACAATTATGAACTGGAAACTCAACTAAAGCTAACTATGCTAAGCTATCCCACCAATACACAGACTGGGCTAAGAGCTAATGCTAACCACTCCATATAAGGAATAGACCGAGTAAAAAGAACATGTCTTACTGTCATAAAACCACAGAGAGTCATAGATTTGTTTATGGTCAGATTTAACTCTTGTATGGAAGAATAAAAACTAACTTGTCACACGTTGTGTGAAATAAATGTTAGCATAATAATAATGTCACTATTTATCCGTCCCAATTTGTGAAATGCAATATTTTTAATAATATTTCACAGGTACTTTTATATGTGCATTGTTAAGTTTTCACAAACCAGAACTTAAGTGGTGGAAATAAATGTTTTTAGGCTTATTGTACTATTTAGAGTGTTCCAGATTGCTTCATTTGTGGTAAAATCAAAAAAATCATCTGGGGGAAGGATCCCCCCAGACCCTCCTACGATGGGTTTTGTTGTTGCCTTTTTCATGCGTTGGTGTTTGCATGTCTGTAATTAAAACTAGCATTAGGAGGCCACAGTGCAGGGAGAGCCTGGTATGGAGGTGATGACATCAGTCTTTAGGTAGAAATCAACGTTAAAACTGATCAAAGGCGTATAAAAAAGGACACTTTTTTTTCAACGGAACGTATCATGTCACTAAAGTCTCACTCTTGTTATTTTCTGAAACTTGGCAGCCCTGGCTAAGAGCTAATGCTAACCACTCCATATAAGGAATAAACCAAATAAAAAGAACACATATTAAAACCACAGAGAACCATCCATTTGTTTATGGTCAGATTTAACACTTTATTATAGAAGAATAAAAGATAAACATGTCACACGTTGTGTGAAATAAATGTTAACATAAATATTAATGTCACTATTCATTATTTTTTAATTTTATTTCACGTGTTCACAGACAAAGCTGGTCCCATTAGACTAATGTAACTATTGAGATTATTACACTAAATATACTGAATGATTAAATCATCAGCTTGATCTGGTTTAATTATAGGAAATCATAGAGTTATTTATTAATCATAACTTTATGTAACTCATAAAATAAATGAAACTAGAATCAACAACAGTAAAAACACTAATGGAGTTATTTTTGCTTTTCATGTATTTTTTTTAGAAAATACTTACATTTTAAGTGAGGAATTAAATAAATAATTACATACAATAACACTAATAGAGTGACCCAAATGCACTAATATGTTCCATAAAATATGAGCTATTGTAGCCTTTTTATAATGTGTCTAGTGTTGATGTATTCAAATGTATTTGTTTTTGTAAGGAACCTATTTACACTTTAAGTTGGGAATTGTTTTATTTATTTAGTTTTTATTTATCGTGATGTTTATCGTTATCGTGATAAATACCAGAAATTATTGGGATATTGTTTTTAGTCTATATCGTCCATCCCTACCCGACGGGGGAGAAGTCGCTTGAAAAGTTAAAATTCTTCAACTTTGAGCGACAAGGTCGCGCAGGAGCTCTGGAAGTCGTGTCATTTACATTGATTTTGAATGTAATTTAGTCACTTCAGTCGCGTTTGGTGTGAACGCACCTTTAGTCTGTGCCACCCCACGGCAGACAGGGCAGGAAAGGGGGAGGTATATGTAAATCCAGGGACACACCCCCTAAAACAGAGCGCTCTTACTGAACTCGTTTTTACAGGTTATTAAACTTCTTCTGTTGCTTAATTCATGTTATGTTTTGACCAAACACCAGCACAGATGTCATTTAGACCACAGGGAACTGTTTTAAAAGGTTAAAATTTTGCATACGTCCCTTTAAAGCAACTGGTTAAAGGTCTATTAATGTGAAAATGTTCCTTAAGTGATTGCATATTTCTCCTTTCTCATATTGTTTTGCCTCATGTTGGTGGTTTCTGTGGTTCATAACCATTCGTGTGATTCAAATAAAGAACACATTCATTAGAACTGGGTGGTACTATAACATTAGTCCAATCAGGGCTGCCACATGTATATTAAAAAAGGCATTTTGGGGTTTTGGGTTTGTTTTTTATTTTTTAATACTTTTCTTATACATGTCTTTTTCTATTTTCTTCAGTTGTTTCCTTTTATTTTGGTTTAATTTTTTAATACTGTTTTGCACTGTGACCTTCACTAGATTTACCATTATTCATCACTCTTCCTCCCATAGAGGTTGTTTATAGTGATTCTCACAGTTCCCAACTTGACATGGTCTACAAGCAGACATGCGTGGTAGTCCATATGCCCTGTAACCGTGGTGTTCCACAGGCAGTTGAACAATTATAGCAGTCTTACTGGTCATAACTGGCAGGAACCGGTTGTCCACCAGTTTCCATCCCCAATCCACTGAGTTCATGTCACCTTCCTTTCCAATCCACACCATGCTCTGGAGGTAAACTCTTTGGCAGTGGTATTTGGTTGAGGACTCAGTTGGAGGCAGACGTTCTGGAGTAACCAATTATTTGGTGGTAACAATTGTCTTGCTAAAAAGGTTGTAGCTTAAAGAGGCAATAGAATTGTTGCTCTTTCCACCAAACCACACTGCCATTGCCTTGGTCCCATGGTCCTCTAACCCTCATTGTCTGATGTGGGAGCAGAAACACATTTGCACAGGACTGGATGTTTGATTCACCTGAAACAAGTTTCTGGAATGCTGTGAAGTCACTACCCAGGACTTGTTTCATCTCACTGATGTTGTACACTTTAGTAACTTTGGACTTGTCTGAACAAAAATAGAGGTCTCTATTGTTCGTCCCAGCACAGTAGAGGAGAAGAATGAGTAAGTCTGTACCCTCCCATATTAAGGGTGTGGGCTGATGTTCTGAGGCACTGACTGCAGCTTTGACAAAGTCCACGTCTGCATCACCTGATGCACTGATAACAGTGCAGCCCTTCTTCTCCAGCTCCTCGGTCATAAGATTGATAAGTCCTTGTTTGTTGCAAGATCTGTAGAGGAAATCATCCTTTCTTCTCACAAACTCAGTCTTTGCATTGAAGTGAACAATAGGGTGATTGTTTTCACCACGTCTCTGATGCGTATTGTCTTTGATGGACGGACCTTTAGGGCCCTATAAAATCTGTTTTATTTTTTTCCATATTCCGTTTTATTTTTTCCCAAATTCATTTTTTTCCACTTTAATTTTTTAAATTCCATTTTTTAGAAATATTTATCATTTTTTAAAGAAATTATTAGTTTTTAACTCCTGTGAGGAAACAAAATAAATACTAATAAATAAACAAAAACTCATAATTTAACAAAAATGTATGTAAAAAATAAAGTAAGATACAATTAAAAGATAGATATAATTTGTAGTGACGTATTATTCTGACTGCTCCTTTTTAATTATGTCATATAAATATGTATGAGAACAGCATTAATGTCACCTGATTTCCTCTCAGGGATCAATGATTTACTGAATCTGATCAGGTTTGATGATTAAGTTTTGATGAACTTAGTTTAAATTAACCTAATTTAAATGATCTTCTGTAGCTCTGATGAGATGTTAGAATGTAACATTCTAATAACGTTGTGCCAACAGACTTTTATTTTGTAAACCAGAAGTTCCCACTGAAACGGTTGTACTTGAGGTAGCTAGCTGACTGTGAATGTGTAGCTATGAGACACGAAGAAAAGGCTGGAATAAAAAGAACTAAAGGACAACATGGACTGAGTTATTGTTAGTTAACCACACACAACAGTTCAAACACTGAGCAGGAGAAGATGATTAAAGCTGATCACGTTTTCACGGAGCGCTGCTGCGCTACACGAAAAACAGGCAAAGCTTTATAGGCACAGCAAAGTTAAACGGGCACTGTAGGCTCTGTGTTTAGGCGTCAGTGATGATATGTGTTGTTTTAGAAGGTGTTTGTGGTGATTTAAGATGAGTTTAATGCAGCTCCGCGGTGCAGTCCGGTTGACGTCACAAGACTGATGAGTTAGAACGCTAGAACGCAGTTAAAGGAAGTGTGATTTTTAATTTGCAGCAATATTCACAAACAAGTTCAGATACAGACGGGCATTTATGTGGAAGTAAAATAATGATAAAGGGGTGACAGGGAAACACATTAAGACTTTTCAGACATATATGTATATATTATATTATTTAGTTTCACAGCTTTTTTGTTTGTGACATGTTTTAAGGTATTAAAATATAAAGTTTACCTTTTGTTGTTGTTTTCCTAGCCACATTTTTTAGCTACAGCCAACAGAGAAGAGATAATATTATGAAATATGATCTGAAGTGTTTTATTTTGAAGAGTAACCAGATGTTTTAACGTTTAGTATGTGCTTAACTTCCTGTTTCACTGTATTTGCTCTGTGATGAGTCATTGCGTCGTGCTCCGGCATCTGCCAGAAATAGAAGTCCTGCCTATCTCTGCTGGAGGGCTCCAGACTGTCACAGCTGGGACGGAACGGACACGCATCGCACCGGACCCGATGGAAGCTAACACGTAGACTAAAGTAAGAACGTATCAGCTCTGGAGGCGTGACGGAAACGTAACGCAGCGGAGCCACATCCAAAGGAAACTGGGGGTAACTGTCACCCTTTTTTCATGCCAAGCGGTGAACCAGGGATCCACCGTCAAGGACATAATGCACAGTTAGTGGGATGGAATCCAGGACCGTTTTGGTAGATTTCTTGCAGTAGAACTGTGTGACTGCCTGCTCTAGTAGTTACGTTACATAAGCTAAATCGTTTACATCACTGGTTCACCCCAAACAAAGATAAAACCTTACAGTAATCTCAGAAAATCATGTATTCCATAAGTACAGTATGTAATCATGTCAGTGATTCAGACCCAGAAAACATGGGGTTAGACACCAAGATTACTTAGCTAGGTCAAATAATGAAGGAGTTAGGATATGTTAAGGGCTTCGTGTCCATCTTGAAAATTACACCTTTCTAGTCAAACTTTGGTAAACTTTTAGTATGTTTTTAAGAACACCTAATACTACAAAACACAGCTGAGAAACATTTTGTTAGATTTTTTTCAGGGTTAGGAGTTTGTTTTCATATATGTAGCCACCTATATATAAATATATATATATATATATATATATATATATACTGTATATTTTTTCAATTTAAAACTGTATAAATTCAAAACATTTAAAACAATTCAGCATACATTTATTGTATGTTTTGTTTCTCACAGATTGTATGTTGCACAGGTTCTCAACATGTGTTTAGACACAAATAGGGTCTCCGACTTGTGCCTGAACAATTGTGATATTGATTAATTATTCAGGAAGTTTAGTATTATTTGCTCCATAGTATATAGTCATCTTACAGATGTGAATTCTTGCTTTAATCAGAAATAAAATGTGTTAAAAGTGACAAAAATGGTGGAAAAGGTGGTGAAATTGTTTTTTAAAAACCAAGAGAAATTGGTTCAATGTTGCAAATTAGAGTGGACGAAAACACTCTAAAAAATGGTTAAAATTAGTTTAAACTGGCAAATAATGGGCATGACAAATCATGAATATGGTCAAATTGTCAAAAATAATCATGAAATATGGTGAAAAGAGTTTAAAAGTGACACTAATGGGTCAACATATGTGACATTAGGTGTAAAAGTGGTGGAAAGGGTTTATAAGTGATGAACATGTCTGGAATGTGGAAAACAATGTGCAGAAAAGGTATTGAAATGTGATGTAGAAGTGTCAGAAATGGGAGAAATGAAGCAAAAATACATTAAAAGAAGAAAAAATATGGTGAGAGAAAGTCAAAATATATTAAAATATGGAAAGTCTGGTGAAGTTGTAGGAAAAAGGTAAAAAAGAAATAAGAAAAAATGGGTTTAAATTAAAAAAAATATTCTTAGTTTCTTGAAGGCATGTGGCGACCCCCTCCCAGTGTCTCCTGACCCCAAATAGGGTCCTACGTGTGTTTACTGTATGTTTGTATCAAACAATCATTATGTTTACGAGAAAACAACAACTTAAAATGTTGATTACCTACAGATATATTATCATAGATTTGTCTCACCGTAGCTGAAAACGTTAATGCAGGGGTGTTAAACTCATTTTAGTTCAGGGGCCGAATACGGAGCAGTTTGATCTCAAGTGGGCCACAGATTTTATCCTGGAAAACAATTAATTTAAACATTATTATGTCATAGTTTACACTTCTACATATACATTAAAAACAAAATATGAAAGAAACTGACAATATCCAAGCAATAAGTGACAGATACCAGTCCCAACAGGGTCTACACTTTACATTTCCTAGATTTTGTGACTAATTTCTGTTTAATTAGGTGAAATATTATATCGTAATTTGAGAAAAATTAAAGGATTTTGGAGATGTTGTTGTTTTTTCCCAACAGTTTAACATTAAAAATGACTGTCATTGTGCAGAATAAGCACCAGGTTAACAGTGAGCACTTGTGTATTCCTGATTATAATCACAATTATTTATCATGTTTGGAAAAGAAATCTTTTTTTTTTTTTTTGTTTTGTTTTTTAACATTACTTTTAAACAAACAGTTTACAGTGCAAAAGTAGGCTTTAAATAACAATTATATGAAGAAGAAAAAAAATAGCCCAATAATTTAAAATGTACCAAAAGCTAACTGAGTAAATACACAATAAAATTTTATTATTTGTGCAGCCCTAGATAATATTGTTGACTTTTATTTACACAATCATTCATGTTTTGTCATTTTGACTTTCTCCTGTGGGACAAAATGGATGCTCCAAAGGGCCGGATTTGGCCCCCGGGCCTTGAGTTTGACACCCGTGCTTTAGTGTGTGTGTGTGTGTGTGTGTGTGTGTGTGTGTGTGTGTGTGTGTGATACAGAGCAGGCTCAGACCGGCTCCAACCAACAGGGAAAGCTCGACTAAAATCCGAGGGGCTTTAAACGCAGCACATAAATCCCACTTCCTTTAATTTATAAAAACATCATTAATACAGATACAGTCGGTATATAAACTAAAACATGTGCTAAAGCAGTAAATTAAGCCTTTGTCGACAGTAAAAAATAAAAGCTCAGATTCTCACCTTATCTGTGATCTGTTCGATGGATGTCAAAGGATTTAACACCGCATTTTATGTCCCGTTACCGGTATAAATCTGTCCATTGTTCCGATGAAATATAGGAACCAGGAACCCTCCTCTCCTCCCCGGCTCTGACAGGACCCAGGAACCCTCTCTTCGGCTCTGACAGGACCCAGGAACCCTCCTCTCCTCCCCGGCTCTGATAGTCCGGTCCACCCGCCTGCAGTGACCCTCACAGCGGCTCCAGCAGGGGGCTATGCTCCCTACCCTACGCTCCCGGCATTGGGCGTCGTTGTTCAGGCTTTTACCGACAACAGTCCGCTCGGTACCGATAGCAGATGTTTGCAGTAAAAAGCCTGATGTTTTCCAGATGTTCACACGAATAAAAAAATGTCACAGAACGAGTTTAATGTGATTTACATCAATGTGATGATAAGGCACCGACCATAAAGTGCACCACCAAACAAATACGTAGAATCGCTTTGTTATTAAAGTAAACATTCACATATTTACGGAAGAGGAATCAATGGAAATATTTTTTTATTAATGTTCTCAGAGTAATGTCAGAGTTAAAAGTCAAAATTATGTGATTGAAGTCAGTGTCAATCAACTTTTCCTCAGAATTCGGACCTTTTTTTTTTTTTTTCTCAGAACTTTAATCGCAAAATTTTAATTATATTTGGATTTAATCTCAGTATTTGAGTCTTTAATCTCAGAATTCTGAGATGAAATAATTCTATTATTATTAATTATTGCCTAAATGTAGTGTGTGAGTGAGTGTTGGTGGTGGTCGGAGACACTCAAAGCTCTGTGTGCATCATTCTTTCACTCCACACAGTGGTGGTAAGCTACTCTTGTAGCCACAGCTGCCCTGGGGCAGACTGACAGAAGTGAGGTTGCCATAGTGACCACCACTAACACTCACTCACACACTACATTCATACGTTGGATGTACATGGACTTGAAAATGATTCTATTAGAGTTTTTCAGCGTTTCCTCGTCCCTACAGATGCAGCCTTGATAGTTACTGACCCTCAAAGTAATGTTACATACAGCACTAAGATAAGACTGTACAGTGAATAGTGAATGTCACACATTGATCACTTGTAGTTTTATGTCCAGGGAGATAAAAAAATACTTCCTGAGTGTTTGTGGAGCAGCTCAGAGACTAAACAGCTGTTCTGTGTGATCATGGTCCAGTGCAGTGGAGGCTTTGTCTTCTCCAGGATGGATGGAGTCTTCTCCACAGTCTGTGTCCACCACAGATCAGCCCTCTTTACCAGTCTGTACAAACATGAACCCCAACAACCACAGCATGGAAGAATGTTATATATGTCACTCACATGTACAACACAAAACAATGTTTGACCTACATAAAGATATGACATTAAAAAAGAGGAAAAAAACTAATTTCCTAATGCTTTCGTGTCTTATTTTCTCTAATGAAGCACGTTATTCATACATACTGTATATCTGTGTAGAGTCAAATATGGTGATCAATCAATTCAACAATGTTGGCCCCAAATGAAGTGAAGCAAAGCAGATGAGAAAGTGTTTTATTTCTATGAACAACAGGCTGAGAGGAAACTTTGGTCCATGTGTATCACAGCAGTGATGGTTACAACATTCATCCTCTGCTTCAGTGGATCAATCACATCTGAAATGAACAAACAATAAAGCCTCACATTTCATTTTCTTTTATTTCTAGTATTATCTTTTGATAATGTTTGTTGTTGTGAGGATTAGGACACAATGTGACAAGATGTACCAGCTCAGATATTTTTATACTGCGTTTTATTTTATGTTGATTAAATTTGTGAAAGTGAAAGCATATAATGCAGTTATTTAAGTTTATTTTGTGTGTGGTTTTATGATTTGAAAAATAATAATTAAAACATTTTAAAAATACATTTTCATCAGTTTTTTTTTTTTTTTTTTTTAATCATAAATTATTATACATTTCAGGGGACTCCATTTTAAATTCAGGTGACCCAACATGGGGTCACGACCCCAAGGTTAAAAAACTCTGCATTACATTAAAGTGTGCAGGAGTAGGGGGTACATGGCCTCAGGTTAAATGTTTGAAGGGGTACGGACTGTGAAAAGTTTGGGAACCACTGCATTAGAACAATTGTTTACAGGAATTTAGTGAACAAAGCTTTTTAACTGTAAATAATATGTATGTAAACACTATTTAAACTAAATGAATAATTACGTCTCTGGGCACAAAACGTCCTCACAGTATGTGTGTAATAAACACTGGTTATCATCCTGTAGCTGTTCACCATCATTTGCTCACATACACACTATGTAGCCCTGTGTAGCACATATTCTAACTGTGGCTACAATAGTAGCTTACCACCACTGTGTGTGGAGTGAAAGAATGATGCACATCAATGTAAAGAGCTTTGAGTGTCTGTGAAAAGCACCAAATAAAATCCAATGCAACATTAATAATATTATTACCCACCGGTATCCGTGAAGTTGCCGTAGTTGTGTAGTTGTTGCTGATGAATTCAACCAGGACTCTAAGCTATGCTTTACTACGACTGTGTCCTCTTGAACTAAAGTAAAAAATTATTTCGGAAAACGGATTTAAAAAAATATATTAATTTGGAAAAGGGATATTAAAAAAAATATTCTTTCGGAAAACGGATTTAAAAAAAAAATTAATTCAGAATACGGATTAAAAAAATATTAATTTGGAAAACTGTTTTTTTTTTTTACTGACTACAATGCTCCATCGTAAATGCACAGAACACGACACAAGAAACAGGATAACCTGCAATTTTAGTTTAAATGAAAGCAGCACTCACTGATAATAATAAACACTATTTAGTTGTTTATGCTCATTTATTGTTTTCATTGATTCAGTCTTTTACCAAAATACATTTAAACTGGAAAAAAAAAACTTTGCTTCTCGTGATCTCGTGTCAAATATTATGTGATTAATTTTGAATAATCGAGATTAATTAAAGGTAGGGTAGGCGATTTTCCAAAGCCAGCATGATTTTGAATGTAGCTTCCCCGATGGCTCCGCCTTTACCCCCATCGCCCCTCCCTACGCTCACAGCTGCTTCAGCAGCAGACCTCAGATCATCACTTGTATTGTCTGGAAACATCATTGTCTCATGTCTAATTCAGCAGTAAATAAACAATAAACTTTACCATTATATATGTTAAAAAACGTGACTAAAAACTCTGTTTTAACTCTGTCAGCGGTGACACACTTTCAGCGTGAGCTCGTGCAAGAGAGGGGTCGAGTACGAGCAGGGAGACAAGGAGACGTGATTGGTTAAAAAAAAAACGGTTCGTTTTTTCCTATTGGTCGAAGTTATTACAGATTTACAACTGCTACAGATGATGGATTTTCTTTGTTCATTTTTCAGAGCGCATAAGATCTTAATTTCTGTCAGGACATAAAGACAATTTCAATCAAAAACTTAAAAAGTATATCTGGAGAAAATCACCTACCCTAGTTTTAATGACAAAGTCTTGAATTAATTGGACAATTCTTTTTAATGGAGTCCTAACACTAGTTCAGTTATCTTTATTGTTTAGCTTTTTGGCATCTTTACCGTCTTTGTGGCTCTTAAAGTATTTCATGAGAAAAGAATGACATGAATTGGTCTTCAAAACATTGAAAACATAGAAAAAACATCAGCACAGTTTATCGTTGGAGGTTTGTTACAATGATCTTTGCCCAAAGTTGCTAATAGTTGCTTTTAGTTGCTAATAGTTGCTAATAGTTGCTTTTAGTTGCTAATAGTTGCTAATAGATGCTAATAGATGGTGTGAATAGATGAGACTTTCTTACTAAACTCATGGACTTTCAAATGACTAAATCTCAATGTGTTGCAACATTAATTCTACAACGCTTCTATTCTCCTAAACAGTTTTGAACTTTAATTACAAATTCCAACCTGGAAAATTCCATAAAAACACAATTTATTAAAGAAGATAAAAGATACAGTGAAAAAAAAGATCTTAAAATACACTGATTGTACAAACATTATTATGTAGTTTATACATGTTTATTGCACCATAAAATGCCAAATGTCTACAATGTGTACAGCCCTTTTTATGTGGGTAAACTATTATAAATGTATGGTGTGCATATATATTTATTTATTTTATTACCATTAGTTCATGTGGAATTTGAATCTTTTAAGAATAAGATATTTTTGATACAGCAAATGCCACCGACCTTAAAGTTCCATAACTGAAGCTGAATTCATTTTTCTTGTTTTGGAAAAGTTATGTTTTATGTGGAATACATTCAGCGGTGCATCACAAGTAGCGTTAAGGTACTGATACCATGGATAGGTTGGAGGGGAAGGGACTATGTTTATATATTGGTTTTGGGTAATATTGAAAACTGGAAATCTAGTATAAGGCGCCGAATAAATGCGAAAATAAACAGAGGCTTTTTTACATGAAAATATTTGTGCATTTAGAACCTTTAGATTTAGAAATTTAAATTTAATTAGATTTAACATTTAGCATTTAGATTTAACATTTTGCATTTAGATTTAAATTTAACATTACGATTCCAATGTAACATTTATATTTTACATTTAGCATTTAGATTTAAATTCAACATTCATATTTCAATGTAACATTCATATTTAACATTCAGATTCATATGTGACATTTAGTTTTAAATTCAACATTTAGATGTACTGTGTATTTCACATTTAGCATTTATACTTATATTTCAATTTAACATTTCAATTTAACATTTCAATTTCAATTTAACATTTCAATTTCAATTTAACATTTCAATTTCAATTTAACATTTCAATTTCAATTTAACTTTTAGATTTAACATTTAGCTTTAAAATGTATCATTTAGATTTAAATTTAACATTTACATTTCAGTGTAACATTTATATTTAATATTTAGATTTATTTTTAACATTGACATTATATTTTTAGGAGAAAAAACATCACAAAATTCACAATTATTGCTGTAAATCTGGTTAAAAGTAACATTAAAAAATTCACATACATTTTTAAATGTGATTTATTGCTAAATGTTGCAAAAAGTTGCTGTTTATTTTAGCGTTGCACAACTTTACAATCGGCGCCCCATAACCAAGCGTTGGACGATACTAGATAGTTGTTTGGCATGTTGGAAAACGTGATTGTTTATTTTTATCACTCTCAAACCTGTATACAAGGTTAGAGCTAGCAGACAGCTAGCTTAGCATAAAAACAATTAGGGAATGAGTTGGTACGACAGTTGTATAGATGTCACACGTGTACATGAATAATATTAGCAAGTCTATCATAGTTTCTGACAAAAATAAAAATAACAGCATTATCTTTCTAAAAATTTGACTTACAGTAACTCTTTAAGATCATTTTATGTCATTTCAACAAATGCCGCAAAAACTGTGAAATTTTTACCAATTGTTTTGTGATTATTCAATATTCACACTGCATATTTTGTTTGATCTGATGAATACTTTTTGAGATATGGACAATTTAGTGAGAAGGTGTGTGTCCCTATTGTTCTTCCATCTTCATCTTCCAATATGTCTGTAACTCCATCACATAGAAAAGGTAAATATGGTATATTAATAAGCTCCACCTACTCTCTCAGAATATATAATGCTCTACATCCTATCTGGTGGACATGTCAGCTCCTCTAAATAGTCACAAAGTCAGTGTGTGTTTGGGTCTGGAACATGTTTGGGTCTTCAGTAAACTGCTTAGCATATGTCTCAGCTCCCTGTAATGTGACCAGCTTAGAGCTATGAACATAGACTGTTCACATCACTAATGATTAGTCACATATATGCATTTGTTCTTGGGTCACACACTCTGGAAATATGAACATATATTTTTTTTTACTATTTTCATTGGCCCATAACTGCATGAGAGAATGTAAGAAAAAAACTATTTGGTAACATTTTAGTTGAAATTTTATCTATAAGGCTAAAGGCTGACATTACGCTGTCAGTATCTGTCATTAGCATGATTAAGGTGTCATGAAGGCTGTAATAAAGCTTTGCTTGCTACCCTAACCCTTCATTACCCTAACCCCTAACCCTAAACTTAACCCTAAACCTACATAACCCAACTACATCCCTCCACCTAACACAAAAAAATGCCAATATAGCTCCAAAGGTGTCATAATGTTGCGAACGACACTTAATGACAGCCTTCATGACACTTTAATCATGCTAATGACAGATACTGACAGCATAATGTCAGCCTTATGTAAAAAACTTGTTACTGGTAATTTTTCTTTATACAACTTCTTCATTTCTATTTTGGACCCCAACTTTGTGTTGTTTCATAACTCGTGAATAATAAAAAAGCCTTCATATGAGGCTATTGTAGCTTTCCTCTGTGTCTTATATTCTGATTTTGTATAAAAATGCTCATGATTAGCAGCAGGTAAAAACAACAGGCACTATGGCTGCATAAAGGCACCTCACTCCGCCTTCATCTGGTCCCTTACACCTGAGGGCAGAGTTTCAAACAGAGTCTCCTCCACAATAAGGCCACTGCGCTTCAACGTGCGACAGCAACCCAGTTCCTGAGGCAGAAACTCAAAGTGGTTTCCTTTGAGGTCCAGGTAGGTCAGCGAAGCAAGATATGAAACTTTTGGTGAGAGCAAGGACAGCGAATTCTTGCCCAGCTTTAAGGTTTTGAGCTTTTTGCAAAAGAAAAGCTCATCTGGTAGGTTTTCAATTTTGTTATAAGTCACAGAGAAGTACTGCAGGCTCTGAAGGACTCCAATTTCAGGCGGTATGAAGCGGATGTCGTTGTTGGAGAGGTCCAGGTAACGCAGCTTGTTGCACAGAAACAGATGTGAGGGTAATATCTCGATCTTGTTGTTGCTGAAGTAGAGGCGCTCCAGGCTGCCGAGCTTTTTGATATGCTCCGGGATATACATGATGCTGTTGTACCACAGTTTGAGGCACGTAAGCTTTCGAAGATGTTGGAAACTGACAATCTCCTCAATGGAGCGAAGGTTGTTTTCTTTCAGGTCAAGCTCCTGTAGAGTCGTGAGGCTAAAGATGGCATGCGGAATACGCTCCAGGTCACAACGCACAAGCTCCAGCTCAATCAGATTTGTCATCTTTTTTAAGTTGTTGAGCATCACCAGCTTTGTGCCGTCGTTTTGTAAGTACAGGCGCTGCAGATGGCTCGAAACATCCACAATTGCCTGGGGAACTTTGGTCAAATTGGTCTTGAGGGACAGAGTTTTCAGACACTTCATTTCTCTCAAAGACTCGAGAGCTATGTTCTTCGAGGCATCAGGGCTGAGTGACCCGGTGAGATAGAGCTCCTCCAAGTTGCGTAGGCCATACATCCAGTTTGGAAGTTCCCTGTAATCGTCAAATTTCACACGAAGCACCTTCAGGTTTTCTTTCAGGAAGGAGGTAGCGGTTGTGTGCAGCTTTAAACAGCATTGGTAAAGAGACAGTTCCTGAAGGTTCTCCAGCTGAGAAATGGGGGCAGGAATGGTGGCGTTGTTGATGATCTCCAGCTTCAACGACTGAAGCTCCGACAGCTCAAAGACGGTGTCCGGTAAACCCGGGAGCATGAACAGCTGAAGCTCCAGCCTGTTGTTAGCGTTAATCTGCAGTCTCTGACGCAGTTTCTCTGCGGTCCATTCATGGTTGAGGTTGAGCTGCTTGAGTTTGTTCTCGCTAACCTCGGAAAGGAAAACAGCAAAACGCTTCGAGTACAAGGGATCGTACTGATCGATCATGTGCAGCATGAAGGCAAAGTCGTTCTTAACATCAGGGATGTCGTCGATTCCTGTTTCCTGCCGCACGTACTCAAAGGAGTATTCCTTCAGTGAGCGATAGAAAAGCCAGTAGGAGGTGTACAGACTTGTTAGCCCGTAGAGCGCCACCAAGCACAAGTAACAGTAGGACAGCTTAGAAAATAGATGAGCCATGGTGTGGTTACATTCAAAGACTTTGTAGCCCGTCATATCCTGGATTTCAACCTCGCAGCGTATGCGATTCCGTACTTTGTTGACCAGAGAGCTGTTATAAGCAATAATCAGGAGAAATTTGATCACTTTGAAAACAGTCTGACGAACATACATCAGGTAGAGGATATCACCCTCTTCAACGTGCAACCGGAACTTCTTCACCTTCTCAAAAAGAGCTTTAGCTTGCTCTCCTTCTTTTTTGTCCAGAACACTCGCTGATGGTTTGTCGACTACAATTTTCTCTGGAATAGATCGAAGGGACTGGGATTTCTCCAAACTGCCTTCCCCAGGTGACATAGCGGTATTTGATCCATTGGTGCAGCTTTTCTTCTGTTCTTTTTCCTCTGGGTTTTCTCCGGATACTTCAGAGAGTGCTCGTGTAGTCCACGGAGAGTCGAAGCATTTTCCAAGCATCGAGATAAAGTGCTCAATTTTGGAGCTGGAGCCGGGAAATTTGAACCAAAAGTTGCTGCACACCATAAAAACCAGAGTGTGTATGAGAACCAAATAGGGAAAGTACTTGGCATACCAATGAAGAGCCTTTTCATAACACATCTGATTGATGAAGCTGTACTGTTGAAGATCCAGATCTGTTTTAAGGCCTGTCATTTCCCTCGGCGCGGCAGAGGAATTGGATTTCATGTGTAAGAGTACATTTAAGTCCACTTCACTGGTGTTGCTTTGGTGTGACAGTGTTCTCTGAGGAAGGCAGATGATTTTGTCTTGCATCACCTGAAACAAATCAAACATCAGCTTCAGCAACGTTCAGGGTTGGAGTCAATCACATTTTTCAATTACAATTACGTCTTCAATTATCCATGTTCAATTACTACCAAATTATGATTACAATGACAGGCATTTTTTCCAATTAAAATTAAAATTACAATTACTGTTTTTCCACTGAAAAATAATTACAGTTACATTCTCAATTACTAAAGTTAAAATTCAATTAATCACAATTACTGAACCTTGAATAAACAGCCGAATAAAATGACACCTTCCTCTTGTGTTAGCTTTCTGTTAGCATCTCTTATGATAACGGGTCCTAAATTAGCTGTAAAATACACTAAAAACAAATATCTATCATCTAATCTATTTCCTATCTATTGGTTACCTTGTTATGCTTCATAATCAATAAAAATATAGGTTTTAATTATGGCGTTAACAATTTGTGTAAATTTTTTCCTATTAAAGCTTTAAAATTAATTGACGCATCGATTAATTTGACCACTTTATTAATTTGCGTGCCTAGACGCAGTACAATGATAAACTCCATATAGAGCATAGACAGTAATGTGCCATAGACACCCAATGCACCATTTTTTCACAGAAGAAGACACACTTCCGTTTCCTGTAGCTAATGCTGCTACAGCCTGAGCTAGCAATGGAACACTCAAAACACACACTTCTAAATGGACAGTTTAGCTTTACAGTATGACCAGAAGGGGGTGTGGACAAGACAAAAGTTACTGTATGTGTGCAATGCAAAGGGGAATTTAATTACCACTGCAATAGTTCTTCCTAAATGTACCATCTACGAGTGAAGCATCTGGGTTCAGCGACGGCGGCGTCAGGCAGACCCGACGGACTACGACAAACAACTCGAGGAGAGGTTTGGTGCGAGAGGCCGACAGATTAATGACAAGTTAACCAATGCAATTGCTTGTTGGATAGCTACACATTGCCATTCTACAAATATTGTTGAAGATGTGGGATTGTGTCAGGTACTTCAAACTGCATCGAGGGACACCACGTGTAAACGTCCTGCCAGAAAAAACATTTTTTCCAAAATCGACACGTTGTACAACAAACCCCAGAAGAAAGATGGTTATTTTGTTTGCAGAGGGTTTTGAACGGCCAGAAAATTCCAGTTATTGCATTAATTTACTGATAGGAACCATTGAAACTAATGTACTTTTGTTACTAAAGCATACCTGTCAAGTTTTGGATTTGAAAATAAGGGAAATTTTCTGGCACCCACTACGAGCCGTCCCACCCGCCCATCCAAGCTCCAGTATCCCTTATATTTTAATACAGGTGTACAAGAGTTCTAAAGTAGCCACTTGTCAACCGCTTACTAAATACAGTTATATGATTATAATCTGGTAGGTCGACCTTTATTAATATTAAGATGCTGTGAACATTCCTACTAGGGCTGGTGATATGAACCAAAACTCATATCTCAATTTATTTTCTCAAAATAGTGATATATGATATAAATCTAGATAATTTTATCAAATAAAGTCTGACCAGAAAGAATGAAGGGTAAAAAATGGGAGTTTCCCGGATACTTGACAGGTATGCTAATGTTCTACTGCTGCTGTGAAAAATGACTGTACATTGTTTACGTTACATCATTGCATTTCAAACACAGTTTTAAATAAGCTAATTATACCAGCTTTACAGCTGAGGTTCTAATTTTCTGTTCATCGTTTACATTATAGAATAGTACAATGTTGCACAAACACTGTTTTGAATCAAAAGATATGTATTTGTTATAAGCTTTGTCTTTTAAAGACGTATTAAGTTATTTTTTGTTACACCTCAGAGTTAGACACTTTCTATGCTATTTTTTTATTAAAATAAACCTTTTTTTCTACAATTTTGCATGTTTATTAGAAGCTGACATTGCAATAAACTGTGATTAATTGCTGGCATTTTTTGATTGCAATTAATTGTGATTAATCGCGCACATTTTATTTCAGATTTGCGATTAATTATTTAATTTTTTTAATCAATTCCCAGCTCTTTGTATTTAGTCCTACTTTATTTGATCTATTTAAACGATGTTATCCATCTTCTACCTTCTCTTATCCAGATCAATGTTAATGGACTATAACAATGGAGACGATAAGTGTTAAAAAGGAAACACTTTGTACAGGTCGATAGTCAGTCTCACACAAACACATGTACACACAAACATGCTCTAATGAACATTTGTGTTTTGGTTTATGATAAGAAACAAGAATATCCTGACATACGCCTACACATGTTCAGAGTGGACAGAATAAAAAGGACCCATCTTAACCAGGGGTTCTCAACCTTGGGGTCAGGATTCCATTTGAGGTTGTGAGACACTGGGAGGGGGTCGCCAGAGGCCTTCAAGAACAATTTGAGCCCATTTTTGCTTTGTCTTACACTTTTTTTAGGCGGAGCTACCGAACTCAAAATGCCCTCATGTTGTTGTTGTTGTTGTTGTTGTTGTGTACACTAGATAAAATCACTACTCCTCTGTTATTCATGAACGGATCGGTCTGACATGTGGTAGCTATAATCTATGGATGTGTACGCATCGACGCTCGGAGCCTGATTTTTGATTTGGGGCCCAAAAGAAAAAAAAAACAAAAGTGGATTTCTCATTTATTTACAATTCAAATAGTACGACGGTTGGTGGTAACAAATCATTGACACATGCCAATCACTAAATGGGGCCCATTATCCCGTATGTGTCACGGGGGCGCCAGGGGGCCCCATTTTTTAAATGACTACTCCCGTTATTTCTCATTAGATTGGAATGCAGTTTGGTATGAATACTCTATGAATGAATATGATGAGATGCTGGGAGACCTTTTTTTTAAACCCCCCATTTCTGGTCATTTCCAAATGTATGGGAACATAGTCGTGTGATATATTATTTCAAAGGTAATTCAACGTAGATTACGATTTTGCCTTGCTCAATTTTATTAGGGGCAATTTCCATTAAAGTCACTTTCTCATCTGTTTGTGAGTGAAATATTGCGACCGTTGGTGCTACCAAATCATTGACACATACCAATATATGAGGGAGGCTCATTACTTTGTATGTGACACGGGGGCGCCAGGGGGCTGCGTTATTGCTCGTTGAATCAGGCTGTAATTTGACATGAATAGTCTATGAGTGGATGTCTAGAGCTTCTTGGAGACCTTTTTTTTACTCGGCAGAACCGAGTCATTTGACTGAATTCTCGGGAACGTGGTACGTGCTATTCCGCAGGATGGGCCGTAGTTCATCAGAACTTGTTCTGCAACGACACCAAACTTGCCATATTTTAACCTATTTTCATCACTTTTTCTTGCCTTATTTTTGCTCCTTTTAATGCATTTTTGCTACATTATTCCCATTTCTGACACTTTGCCATCAATACATCAGAAATGTATACATTTATGAATAAAAACGTCATAAAAAAATCACAGTAGAAAGAAGTAATAACATGACTATGCATTTGTCTACAGTAGGGGCTCTAAACCTTGGGCTCAGGACCCCATTTGGGGCTGTGAGACACTGGGATGGGGTCGTCAGATACCTTCAAGAAGCTAAGAATATTTTCTTAATAATTTGAGCCCATTTAACCTATTTTAATCACTTTTTTTTAATGCATTTTTGCTACATTACTCCCATTTCTGACACTTCTCCATCTAATTTCAATGCCTTTTCTACACTTTTTTTCTACTTTGAAGACATTTTCAGCACTTATAAAGCCTTTGTGGCTGTCACAGGAAGTACATTCCTTTTCTTTGTATTAGAAATGAATATACTTATTGGTAATTTAAGTTATTAAATCCACTATTTTTAATTTGACTGTTGTGCTACTGACCTCAGGTGGTTATATATATATATATATACATATATATTCGAAGAGTTTGCTGAGCCATGGACACACAGCAGTATGAGAAAAAAGAATGGACTGATGAACATCTAACCTCTCCTAAATGTTTGCACTGAAGGTGCACACGGTATGTGAAGATGTTTTGTTGTGTGTGGATGTTTAATGTTGATTTGTGTTTCTTATGATTTGTTATATTGTTTTCTGCTATAGTTTTTCATGGTGTAAAGGCAAAATTGTCTGAAGAAACAGGAAAATAAAATTCTGACAACCATGACAACCACGAGAAAACTTTGGGACTAGTTACACTCTTAGTTTCCACCACTTTTTCCACCTAATGTTGCATATCTTGACCCATTATTGTCATTTTTAACCTCTTTTCACCATATTTCAATTTAACCCCTTTCACCATTTGTCATGCCTAATATTTTCCAGTTTAAACTAATTGTTCCAATATTGACAATTTGATCCTTTTTTACCACTTTTTCTGTCTGTTTTTATCCACTCTAATTTGCAACTTTTAACCAATTTCTATGTTTTTTAAAATCCCATTTCACCACCTTTTCCACCATTTTTGGTCACTTTTAACCCATTTTATTTGTGATTAAAACCAGGATTTCCATCTGTAAGATGACTATAATAATAATAATAATAAACGTAACTGGATAACAGTGGATATTATTCAGATGAATAAATAAATGTGGTTATCACAGATTCATAGAACAATGGACCATCATTTTACTGACTTTATGGATGGACCCCAAAAATCTCTCCCCTTTATTCCCCCTTATAGATGGTCCTGTCTCCACATCTTCAATGTTAATGTCTGTGTTCAACCACCTTCAGCTACAGTGGGGGTCCCCGCTCTCTGGAACCTTTATTTTGGAGGTTTGGGACTGAAAAGGTTAAGAACGTCTGTTTTACAGGAGGACTCTAAGATAACACAGAGGAAATGGAACTCCCTAATCTAACTAACGTTGAACCTTTTCCAACAGCTTTGAAGACAAAACCTTGTGTAGTTGTTAAATAGTGTAGCTTTGTGACCCCATGTGTTACAAAGCATGATAGTGGACAGCTTTATACAAAGACTCCATGTAAAAACTAGCATCTTTCATTTGTTTGTATCACCTTTACCACATTCCTCTGTTGTGTAACTTGTCTGCTGTGTGTTATTCTTTGATTACGTGAGCGTGTCAGCCATGAACCTTTACGTGTAAACAGCAAATGCCTTTGGAACTTTTCTGGTAAATAACCAAAAGCAGCTGCTCACTCTGACGAACTAATAACGGGAAATGTGCACTTAAAACCATTAGGGATGGAAGACATGGAGAGACAAGCGTCTGAATCTCAGCTGCTATATTGTATGATCTGAAAAGTGTTCATATGAGCTTTCAGTTTGTATTGGTCCTTATGCAACTCCACTTCCTGGATATTATATATATATCACATTTCCTTGCCATATTTTTGCTCCTTTTAATGTATTTTTGCTACATTTCTCCCATTTCTGACACTTCTACATCACGTTTCAATGACTGTTCTGCACATTTTTTCCACCTTCAAGACATGTTCAGCACTAATAAACCCTTTCCACCACTTTTCCACCTAATGTCACACGTTGACCCATTACTGTCACTTTTAACCTCTTTTTACCATATTTCATGATTATTTTTATCAATTTAAACTCATTCGTCATTTGTCATGCCTAATATTATCCAGTTTAAACTAATTTTTCCAATATTGACACTTTGAACCCTTTTTAGCACTTTTTCTGTTTTTATCCACTCTAATTCAAAACTTTTTATCTATTTCAGTGGTTTTTAAAATCCCATTTCACCACCTTTTCCACCATTTTTGGTCACTTTGAACACATTTTATTTGTGATTAAAACCAGGATTTCCATCTATACGATGACTATAATAATAATAAACATTCCTGGATAACAGTGGATATTATTCAGATGAATAAATAAATGTGGTTATCACAGATTCATAGAACAATGGACCATCATTTTACTGACTTTATGGATGGACCCCAAAAATCTCTCCCCTTTATTCCCCCTTATAGATGGTCCTGTCTCCACATGACTGTTCTTCAATGTTCATGTCTGTGTTCAACCACCTTCAGCTACAGTGGGGGTCCCTGCTCTCTGGGACCTTTATTTTGGGGGTCGTGGGCTGAAAAGGTTGAGAACCACTGCTTTTAGGTACATTTGACAGTTTTTCCTCCTAATCTTATAACATGGAAAAGAGCTACATTTACTCTGTTACATTTATTTGAGTAACACTGAGTTACATTAAACTCGCTACTTTTATTTTTACATCTATCACTGCTTGCACGACTGATTTGTTTTGGTTTTGTCAGAGACGTCTGCCTCTGGCACACGTTGGACTGTATTTCACCCATCAAACAGAGCCAGGCAGTCACATGACCACACACACACAGAAATAAAGCGATTATTATACATGAATTATGTTGTTGAATCAATGGAAGAAACATTAGAAAGTATATCACTGGCCTCACATTCAATCCATTTTCACCTTATAGACTAGTACTTGAGTGGTGTTTTTTGACTGAATACTTACATACTCTTACTTGAGTAACTATGTGTAGAACTACTTTTTAGTTTTACTTGAGTCATGTTCATCTAAATTAACGGTACTCATAGTTGAGTACAAATCTTGGCTACTTTAGCCACCACTAGTTAGCATAGAGAAGTCATGGACCAGCTCACAGGTTTTGAAAAAGCTGAGTCTATTAAATGTTTCCATGGGTGAATGTTTCTGTTACAGCACACAGGGCGCGTTGTAAAAGCCAGGAATGTGTGTTTGTGAGTCCTAATATAGAAAGTAGAGTTAGTTATACTCCATTATCCTATGAAATGTTTTATTCTTCTTTAGTTGATGAGGCTTTGTGTATATTTACAGTAACGAACTCAATCCATTATATAACCTTATGAGAACCAAACAGTGACGTGCAGTCAGGGTAGGCAAGGTAGACAGTGCCTACCCAAGGGTGAATTGATATTTTGATTGTTTGTTTTAATTATAATATAATTGTAAATTATTTATTTTTCCATTTCCAATAGTCTACAGTACCTATAAGTTTGAAAGTGTCAGCATTTTGTGCGTTTCATAGCCCAAATTACTAAACAGCGCTATTTCCTGGAACAGCTGCACAGTCTGGTACAAAAGGAAGGATTGACTTTGTGGATGATCCTCACTGAGGATGTTCTGAGTTGTTGTTGTTGTAATTTTCTCCATGTTTCTGTGTTTCCAACACAAACAACAGATATATGTTGTTGGAGAGTATGGAGGCTATATTAAATAATTGTTTATGTTTCTTTAATGGTGTTTATGATGTTGATTTTGTTAGATGATAAATACTTGTTCATTTGGCTCTAATTGGGTTTTTTTTTTTTCTTGTTATGAATTTTATATTTTGATAAGCGCATTGAGATGACTTTGTTGTAAATTGCTTTATACAAATAAAATTCATTTGAATTGAATTAACACTTGACAGCAGAAACATATGAAAATGTCATTGATGGTCTCGATTTGCAATGTGCCTACCCAACCCTAGTGGTCACGGCACGTCACTGGAACCAACACTGTTGTAATGACTCTACTAAAAGAATCTGTAATCTAAATGACAAATCCAATAAAAGTTGGTAAAAACTCCCACTTTAATGTTTAGCATTGCTGTGGTTGAAAAGGTGACCCTGAAAGCCAATGTTTTTCATCACTGTACAGACATTACTACTGACCTGTAGAGTACATCCAAACACGCCGATCATCAGCATGATGACTGACAGATAGTCTGTGAACACGTCCCACCACGGCTTTAGGACCCTGAACGCTGGCTGTTGTTCAGAGAACTGACGGAATTCCATCACAGGGATCATAATGCCTGTAAATAAAAATAAATTCAGTCTTCAGGACACCTACTACAATGTGTTAAAATCCCTTTGTTATCTCAAAATATAAAGATTCATATGAACATGTGTCTTAAAGGTTATGATCAGACTGAGTTATTTAACAGTGTTAAACTATGAAGTATTTGTAATGTTTCTTATTTCTATCTTGTGGTGATGACCACACGTCGTCTGGCTTTAAATAATTCATCAATCATACCAGTGGCTACGAACAATAAAGCAACACCTTCGACCAAGTCGCTTATTTAACCAGTATCTAATCACAGTTTGCATTATGTTTGGATCTGATGAGAAAAACTGTTTTATTCTATTCAAATAAGTCATGTTGTGATCCTTAAAGTATGGAAGCCCAAAAGAGTCATAATGAAATAAAAAAAACAACATTTTGATAAATAACAGACAATAATAGAATATGGCCATTAAATTGTTAAATAAGGTAATATTATTATGAAATACGTTTTATTATTCATAAATTGAATTTTCAATCTCAGCACGGTGGAAGTATGAAACTCACAGCAGAACTAGCAAAAATTAATTTTCCGGCAGTACGCATGCTCCTAATCGATCTCAGTACGATGTAAACTCAGAATCTAAAAATCAAACATTTCCTTTTCAAAATTAAAGCTTCTCTTCTTGTTTTCCATTCGTTTTTAAACTCTTTTGTAAATAGGGCTCTTATTTTGAAGTTCACTGGAAGGTACGTCAGTATAGTAAATGGTGGACAATATGGACTTTCTGAAAATGTGTGAATGAAATGTGTCTACGTGAGTTTTATGGATCAAATCATCACATGTTGATATTCTACTTGGTCACTTTCTCGCTTCAAATGTTTTCAGAACTTTCAAAGTAAAGGTGGAGAATCAACAGAGATATTTAGCCTCAGTGTGAACAAGGCTTTTACTGTAGGTTCCAGATGCATCCTGGGAAACTTGGAAGTAGACTTCAGTGGGAACGCTCTGCAGACAGTATGTCGTGTAAAGCAGTGGTTCTCATACTTTTTGTCCGACTACAACATTTTACTCAGAGTTTTATGAAAAAAACATCTATAGATCATAATGATGAGTGAATGAGTTCAAACACACATTTTAAATAATGTCATTCTGTAAATAAGTGAATGAAACAATATTTAGTTCCTCCTGAATTGATTTATTTCTATATCATTTCCAGTCATCTTGGTCCTGATGTGGAACCAACACTGACCTTTGTATTTTCAGTTCATTTTCTAATCAACATTTCTCTGTGTGTGTGTGTGTGTGTGTGTGTGTGTGTGTGTGTGTGTGTGTGTGTGTGTGTGTGTGCTTTTTCCCATTTAGTGTGTATTTGTTGTTGTTTTGTGTGTTGCTGGTAACAGTGAATATTTTTCTTTCTTCACGTGTGTTTTTCGGTGTCATTTTGTGTATTTTGTTGTTTGTTCTTTTTACTATTCATTATATTTTTCTCTTATTTTGTGTGTTTTTGTTGTTGTTTTGTGTGTTGCTGGTAATATTTAATGTTATAATCCTTTTTAACTCAAAGCAAACATTATAAAACCACATATTTTTAATGTTTATATTTGTTCATTTTCCACTCTCTTTCTCAAGTACCCTCGGTAGTCCCATTGCCGACCCCTAGGGGTGCACGTACCCCCCTTTGAGAAACATTGGTGTATAGTATGTTAGTGTGACATTTCCAACTCAGCCAATGTTTTCCCTTTGCTGTCAGAAAATATCATAAAAGACAGATTTTGCAAATGTTTAAAGTCCTTTTAAAGAGATATGGTCTCAATATTTTGATGTTGGAGATTAAATTTAATTGTTAATAACTGTCTGCCAATTTGTGACATGCACATTTTGAAAGTGGGTCAAGAATAAAATTCCCACCAAAGTCTATAGATGAAACCATTTGTAACATTTGTTAAAAAACAAAGACTGTAACTCTAATATGACTTCTTGTTTATCATGCAAAGGGAAGGTCATAAACACTGTGTGTGTAGCTGAAGTTAGTGCACAAACAGGGCGGCCATAAGCCTTTTAGAGCAGAGCATGAAAGACAGCAGTGTTCTGCATTCCCTCGTTCCCTGGTCACCTTCTGTAAAGTGCTGCAAAGGCAAAGTATCCAGTTTCAGGTCGGCTGGCTACACTCATTCACACTCTAAAGGCCTGGGAGCATATGTTTAATAATGTGTTCCATCATAGAGCGACTGCTGCAGATACAGTAGCTGGAAACAATCATTACATGTCATCCAGCTCATCTCAGTAACAAAGAAAACATGTACACTCAGTGTTTGGATTATTTGTCTTTGATTTCATCTGCTTCGTCTCTATCACATTCTGAAGGTTTATTGTTGCTCAAGTTTGGTTCCTGCATCTTTTTTTCTTATTTAATCATATTGATATTTAAACTTTAGAGCACTGGTTCTCAACCTTTTCAGCCTGCGATCCCCCAAAATAAAGATTTCAGAGAGCAGGGACCCCCACTGTACCAACACAGACATGAACATTGAAGAACAGTCATGTGGAGACAGGACCATCTATAAGGGGGTTTTGGGGTCCATCCATAAAGTCAGTAAAATGATGGTCCATTGTTCTATGAATCTGTGATAACCACATTTATTTATTCATCTGAATAATATCCACTGTTATCCAGGAACGTTTATTATTATTATAGTCATCTTAAAGATGGAAATCCTGGTTTTAATCACTAATAAAAATGTGTTAAAAGTGACCAAAAATGGTGGAAAAGTTGGTGAAATGGGATTTTAAAAACCACAGAAATGGGTTAAAGTTGCAAATTAAAGTGGATAAAAACAAACAGAAAAAGCGATAAAAAAGGTTCAAATTGTCAATATTAGAACAATTAGTTTATACTGACAAATGGTGAATGTGGTGAAAAATTAAGCATAAAATATGGTGAAAGAGGTTAAAAGTTACAATAATGGTTCAACATATGTGACATTAGGTGGAAGATGGTGGAAAGTGTTCATAAGTGCTGAAAACATCTTGAAAGTGGAAAAAAAAATGTGCAGAAAAGGAAGTGAAATGTGATGTAGAAGTGTTAGAAATGGAGTTATGTAGTTTAATCTCATTTATTGTGTTCTTTGTTTCAGTCATATACCAAAATACATTTAAATTGGAAAAATGTTGCTTCTCATGTCAAAAATTGTCAGACCATTAATTGAGATTAAATATGTACAATGTCTAACTAGAATATTTGCATTTCCTGACAAAAATGCAAGTAAAGATGCAGGTGCATTGCCCGCATTAGCTTAGCATTACCATTAGCTTAGCGTTATCTAGCATTAGCTAGCTTTAGCATAAGCTATCATTAGTATAAATCAGGATTAGCACTAACCTACTATTAGCGTTAGCCTAAAATTAACATTAGCCTAGCAATAATACTAACCTAACCACTAGATTTCCAAAGTGGGGTACGGGTACCCCCAGGGGTACGCAAATTGTCATAGGAGGTGCGTGAATAAAATGAAAAACAACATGACAATATTGGAAAGTATAATGTAAATAGAACAGCAGTCAGGAGCCTCCATGCATTGCCACAAATTACACATTGGCCTACGGTGCATCTGAAAAGCTTCACTTTTTCCACATTTTGTCATGTTACAGCCTTATTCCAAATCATTTTAAATTAATCTCTTTCCTCAAATTACCCTATAATGACAATGTGAAATAGTTTTTATTTAGATTTTTGCAAATTTGTGAAAAACAGAAAACAAAGAAATGTTTTTTTTTAAGTGTGCAGGAGTAGGGGGTACATGGTACGGGACTGTGAAAAGTGTGGGAACCACTGATCTAACCTAACAATAACATGAGCCTAATATTAGCATTAGCCTAACAATAACACTAACCTAGTATTAGCATTAGCCTAACAATAACATTAACCTAGTATTAGCATTAGCCTAACAATAACATTAACATAGTATTAGCATTAGCCTAACAATAACACTAACCTAGTATTAGCATTAGCCTAACAATAACATTAACCTAGTATTAGCATTAGCCTAACAATAACATTAACATAGTATTAGCATTAGCCTAACAATAACATTAACCTAGTATTAGCATTAGCCTAACAATAACATTAACCTAGTATTAGCATTAGCCTAACAATAACATTAACCTAGCATTAGCATTAGCCTAACAATAACATTAACCTAGTATTAGCATTAGCCTAACAATAACATTAACCTAGTATTAGCATTAGCCTAACAATAACATTAACATAGTATTAGCATTAGCCTAACAATAACACTAACCTAGTATTAGCATTAGCCTAACAATAACATTAACCTAGTATTAGCATTAGCCTAACAATAACATTAACATAGTATTAGCATTAGCCTAACAATAACATTAACCTAGTATTAGCATTAGCCTAACAATAACATTAACCTAGTATTAGCATTAGCCTAACAATAACATTAACCTAGCATTAGCATTAGCCTAACAATAACATTAACCTAGTATTAGCATTAGCCTAACAATAACATTAACCTAGTATTAGCATTAGCCTAACAATAACATTAACCTAGTATTAGCATTAGCCTAGCAGTAGCCTCCTGCATCCTCACTCATTTTCAATTAATTAATTAGATTTTTTATTTATTTTTTATCAAGTTCCACCACTAAATTTTATAGAAGTTAGTCAGTGAAGAGTTGATAAAAAAAACCTCAAAAATTAAATTAAAGTTTTTTAAGATAATTGTTTACACAACAAGTAAATTGAGACAATAAAATAATTCAAATGTTGATTTTTTTCGGTTTGCAACTTGTTTACAGTAGAAAACTAGTAAATAATTTGTCGGCACTGGTGGAGAGAGAACATCATAAAAAATGTAGTGATGATGTAAAGCAGAGATGTTTTATCACAGCGTGTCCACAAAAATGTGTCAGATCTGAGCGCCAAGTTATTATATTAATGTAAGCATTTAGAATAATGACCAATGAACATTCATACAAGAAAAAAACAAAGGGTTTGTCTCTTTTTGTCATCATTTTGTATATTTATTTCTGTAATCATCATGTCATTTTGGAGCAATTTTGTTTATTTTATTTTAAATGTTTTCTCTTATTTTGTTATCTTCTGTGTTTTTGTGTATTTTTGTTGTCATTTTGTATTTATTTGTAATTTGTTTGTGTTTTTGTTGTTGTGTTGTGCATGTTGTGGGAGTCAATTTGTGTATTTTGGAGTCATTTTATGTATTTTGTTGTGGTTTTGTGTACTTTTCTGTCATTCTGTGGACTTTTGTCATTGTTTTATATGCTTTTCTCCCATTTCATGTGGTTCATGATCAGTTAATTTGAGTTGTAGGAGTAACTGTTTGTGTATTTTTGACTTTTCTACAGTTTATTTGAGTTTTTGGCGTTGTTATTGGGTATTTTTCTGTCATTTTGTGTGTTTACTTTTGGGGGCTGCACAGAATTAGACCGACGGCCGCATGTGGCCCCCGGGCCGGCAGTTGTCTATGATGTAAAGGAAAAGTCCTGCCCAGCCTCTGATGAGTCAGAGCCATTGAATGAGCTGAGCTGAGTTTATCCTTGTCCTTTCCTGACAGGAAACTACACACACACACACACACACACACACTAGAGCCGCATTGCAGGAGTAGATAGACTTTTTCTTTACTAGCTATAAAGTGCTAATATAGTCACATTTATTATTTACACTGAGAGGAAAATCAAATAAAACCAGTTCCTGTTAAACAGCCTCGGACTGAGCAGGAAAAGTAAAGGTGATGCTTTACTTTAGTTCCTCATTTCACAGTCAGATGATCACGTGTTTTCCTTTATTAATCATAATCATAATGAGCTAATGATAATAACAGTGTTTTACCTTATTGTTGTTGTTGTTGTTCCAGATGTTCTTCAGCTGTCCTGCTCTCTGATGATCATCATGTTCTGCTGTGAGTCCAACCTATGGTCTGACCCTCCTTTTCTTTCCTTCCTTTCCTTCCTGGAGCCTCACAGACCGTCAGCAGCAGCAGCAGCAGCAGGGGCGTGAAGTAGGGATGGGGACCGGGGGGGGGGGACCAGGGGGGTATCATAATACATCATGATATATTACTGAAATATATTCAATGGTATGAATAACTTTTTTCTATCAATAAACAAAGTGAACACCAACAGCACTTTTCTTCTTCCTCCATTAGTCTAATTAGAGTTAAGGTGATGATTATATTACCAAATATAATATACCCAAATAAAAGTAATGTTATCAAAACATATTACTTTTTATTGAGTATACTTTTCTATTTTGTCATGTATGGTCATATTTTTGATACATTTGATGACATTTTTATTGAGTATATTATATTGGGTAAAAATCACCTGTCGTTAGTGATGCTGATATAATTTTAGCTTTTGAATTACATTTTAGTTTGAACTATTGTGAAATCTGTGTTTTAAAAACGCATTACACTTTGTGTTGTTCAACTTTATTATTCAACTTCAACAGATTTATTATTCAACAAAATTCATCTCGAAGTGCTAATACCAATGAACGCGTTTTAAAGTCAATCCTTTATTACCTCACTTTTAAACCCACTTTTGAAAAAATAAATAAATGTGAACATTTTTGTATCTTTTGTAAATTACTATCAAAGCAACCTGAGCAGCGCCACAGGTTGATGACCTCCATGCTACGCTGCATTGCTGCAGTAATTCATGCCAAATGAGGCCCAACCAGGCCCGCCTTTAGGTCATTCTGTATCCTAGCTAGGCAAGAGTGGACTTTAACCCCCCCCCATCCCCCATCCCCCCATCCCCTCGAAATTAATAAAAATAATTTTTCAGATTTACAAACAGTTTGTACACATAATGCATGTTGTGGGAGTCAATTTGTGTATTTTGGAGTCATTTGATGTATTTTGTTGTGGTTTTGTGTACTTTTCTGTCATTCTGTGTACATTTGTCATTGTTTTATATGCTTTTCTCCCATTTCATGTGGTTCATGATCAGTTAATATGAATTGTAGGAGTAACTTTGTGTTGTTCAACTTTATTATTCAACTTCAACAGATTTATTATTCAACAAAATTCATCTCGAAGTGCTAATACCAATGAACGCGTTTTAAAGTCAAACCTTTATTACCTCACTTTTAAACCCACTTTTGAAAAAATAAATAAATGTGAACATTTTTGTATCTTTTGTAAAAAAGATCATTCTGTATCCTAGCTAGCCAAGAGTGGACTTTAACCCCCCCCCATCCCCCCATCCCCTCGAAATTAATAAAAATAATTTTTCAGATTTACAAACAGTTTGTACACATAATTTATTTATTTTATATATCAAAACAAAACAATGCAATTCTGTGAAACAACAAACCATTGAAAAAAATACAACCTATTTTAAAAGTTAGAATAATGCACTATAAAACAAAATAACAATAGTGCAAATGTCTCAAAGGAACAATAACAACAATGGCACAAAATCCAAAAGCAAGCAAATCTACGGACCCCCTAAAGGGACACAGGTAACTCTTTTTTTTTTTTTTTTTTATTGAGTGCTCACGTAAAAGTTACACACGAGCACGTGATACCAGTATTGCGTTAGTGAGCATATAAAGGTAATTGTTCACTCTAACCCTAACGTAAGGCTGAAATAAAGCTTTACTAGATCCTCTAACATGATTACCTCTTTGCATGCAGCCTGATGACTGACGTTTATAAGCGTGCACGTAAAACATTTTACGTGCACACTTCAAACTATTACATGCTCCCTTACGTAAAGCTTTACGTGAGCATAAAACAAATGAAAATAAATGTCTGTGTCCCTTTAGGGGCTCAGTACAAAACAGTGCAATCAAAAGTAAAAAAAATAAAAATGTAAAAGTTTCAATGCAAGGAAATTTCTACTTTCCTGTTTGGTTTTACTAGTCAGTAACACAAATCTCAAAACCAAAGAACACCATGTGCAAACAACACAATATAATTATATGGAATAGAACAAAAATTAAAATAATATAAACATGGGCAGAAGAATATTAGATTATTGACATTAATATTCAATTAAGAAAAGCATGTACACTGATTGTAAAGGGTGTGTTTCACATTTATTATACATTTTTAAATTATCATAAAAAATAAAAATAAATAAATAAAAAAAAAAAAAAAAATTGGGGGTGCAAATCGGGGCCCATCCAGCAGATAGCGTCCTAGGTGGCCGCCTGGGTTTCCAGGCCGGAAGGCCGGCCCTGGGCCCAACCAAGTATTGAGTGCATGAACATACTAAACTAAACCTGACATTTCTGTTGAAAATATCACTTTTTGAAATTGATCTTATGTAATGTTCTAATTTTGTGAGACACTGAATTTTGGGTATTTATTATTTGTAAGCCTTGAAGGTAGGGTAGGCGATTTTCAAAAGCTAGCAGGAAACAAGAGACAAAATATATTAAACTTTTCCATTATATTCTTTTTTCTTTTCTTCAGTGATCACCAAAGTGGTTTTATTTTGCTATCCACACACTGTTGTTTTCAGCCAACAAACTGTACATCACAGTAAAACACATATTATATTATTTATAATGATATTTAAGCAGCTATTGTGATTGTGAGTCTGACTCAGCATTTCAGGTTGTGTGTTTATCACAGCAGCAGCAGCAGCAGCAGCAGCAGCAGCAGCGGAGTCATTCAGCTACTTCAAACACCACAGTGTTAAGCTGCTGAGTCACTTTCTTCTCCTCCTCATCTCTATTAACTACAGGAATAGTGAATTTAATGTGATAATCATTTGTTTGGTTCAACCGCTGCGTCGCATTGTGTCACCAACACATCAGATCACGTCAAAGGCGAGCTGTGGCGATAAGAATGTGTCTGCTACCTGGCGCTATACTGTTGCTGCGGAGGGGACATTGCCATTAAAAATGAAATCCAGCCACTTCCTTCTTGTATCTTCAGCAGCTGGAGTTCAAAGCAAAACCACATGCTGGTCTTTAACCTATAATCGAGCAACTTCTGTAATTAGTTTTAGCGGTCGCCATCACTCCTTCACTCGCAAGAAAAAACAATGGCGGACTTTCGCAAAAGTTTTCATCAGGTTGGGGGTGGAGTCAATGGGTGGAGCTACCAGCGGAGGGGAGGGCATTTTCTTTCCCAATTTTGCTTATGACATCAAAAACTTAGAAAATTTGAAATCCTGTTTTAGCTTCAACATATTATCTATTTCCTTCCACATGGCAGTGTCTTCTGGAAATTTGATATTCAATTCCACTGCTTCATGGATGACACCCAGCTATATCCCCCCCACCCCCCACCCACGTCCTTTCAGAAATTAAAGACTGGTTCACCTCCAACTTCCTCCAACTTAATTGCAATAATACAGAACTCCTCCTCATTGGCACCAGATCCATCATTTCCAAAGCTGACAACTTTCCCACCTGACATCAGAAACGCCCACACCTTCCATACCCATTTTCAAATCAAAACTCAAAACCCATTTCTACCAATCTGCATATTTCTTTTTTTGTATTATTCTGTTTTATATTGTATTTATTTTTTTTTATTCTGTTATTATTATTATTATTATTATTATTATTATTATTATTATTATTAGTATTATTAGTATTATTATTATTATTATTATTATTATTATTATTATTATTATTATTATTATTATAATAATAATAATAATAATAATAATAATAATAATAATATTAATGTTCTGAGAAAAAAGTCAGAATTCTGACATTTTTTCCTCCAAATTCTGACTTTATTCTCATCATTCTGACTTTTTGTCTCATATTTCTGACTTTTTTCCCCCTCATAATTCTGATTTTCATAATTCTGACCGTTTTTACCTCCGAGTACTGACTTTAATCTTAGAAACTGAAAATAATAAAAACAAATATTGTATTTAGGATTTTTTTTTTTTTAATTAGTGACCAAATCTTCTGTACTGTCAGTCTTAAAGTTGAAATAAGCAAAGGAAACAATAGCAGATACAAGTTATTCATGTGTTATTGACTGAACCCTGAACACTTGTGTTTTGTAATGTTTGATTAGAGTAAAGCACAGGATTGTCTTCAGTTTTTCCTGCCAGATTGGACCAACACTCCCACAGTGTACAATACATGATAACTGATAATATCGTGATTTTTTTAGTTAGTGCAAAAAAAAAAAAGAAAATTTGTTTTATACCGCAATAATTAATACCCGTAATACCCGTTTTGTGCCTTGACGGGATTTCATCTGCTGAATGTGGCAACCGCGCTTGCGTACATGACGGCCTTGCGTCTCCTCTTTTCTGATTGGCTACAAGTGAGCTTCGTTCCGGCTGTTTACAACGTGAGTTAATGTTTTTATTATTATTATTATTGTTATTCTATGAATGTAAGTTGTGCCGGCGGATGAAGTTGCTCAGTGAATGGTACGTTTCTGTCTGTAAAAAAACACAAAACAATGGAGTCTGTCAGGTTGTTACAAAGATAGACAAGGCGGAGGGGACACTTTAGACCTTCATATGTTGCCGTAGCGTTGCTAGCATCATGCTAAGCTAAAGCTGGAGCTGTTTAGATGAAGCTAATGGTTTAGTTGCACTCAGATAAACACACGCTATGACGTAGGGTTATTATGAGGATTTATTTGTCACAGTTGTATTGTCATGGTGTATTATTATTATAGTTATGTCCTCCAAATCTAACACTTTAATACGGGACGAAGCTCCCTTTGTATCACCTTGGTGTAGCTGACTGTTTGTAACAACCTTCCGCACATTGGCGCCTCCTATTGGATAAATTACACATAAAGACTTACTGTTGATCATTAATGATCACCATTCTTTATTATTATTATTATTATTATTATTATTATTATTATTATTATTATTATTATGTGGCAGTTTGTATTTAAGTAACAAGAGTATTGAATGCAACACATTAATGACGTCACATAAAAACAAAAAGAATGAAACTAGGGAAAGAGTTGATGTAGCTTTCTTTAGGTGAACTATTTTAAAATCAATTTTAATGAGCTACATGGAATAGGTGCAATAACTTCTGTTCAATAAAATATGCCATTATGAATAGAGCTGCAACTAACAATTATTTTTTATAGTCGACTAATCTATCCATATTTTTTTCTATTAGTCTTATTTATTTTTCTGTTTTGAAATATATTTTGGACTGCTTTTTTAGGAATTAAAACAATGACATAAAACATGTATTTGTTGTGTAGTTGTTTTACTTACCACATTAAATATAATTGAAATCACAATAAAATCATTAATAAATTAAATTTCACAAATTTAAAGTGTAAGTGGTCTTGAACAAAGTAGTAGCAGTAGTAAACAAAGAGTCTTTAAAAAGCTGAGCTAACCTGCCTGTGGGTTGCGGAGGTAATGACGTTTAAACCAATCACAGAGCTGCTTTTACTTCAATCGAGTCCATGAAATCAAAGAATAAATAATAACATGTTGTTTGAAATAATGTCTAATTAATGTTATCTAAATCACATAGTTCACTGTTCAGAATAAACACTAGTATCAGCAGAAAACTGAAAATAATAATAATTCAAAGCGTGTACGTCACTAACTCACTGATGAGTGCAGTGATAAACATGTTTCCAGCTTTGAGCTGACCATCACATAAGACAGGGATGGACATCTCTTTCACAGTAAGGGCCACAAAAATGTGATTGTATCTGATCTGATGGTGAAATTATCAACCATTCATATCAGCATTTAGAATAAAGACTGATCTAGGCATCAGTACGGGGTGGGGGTCGTTTGTCATTATGTGTGTCATTGTGTATTTTTTTGTCATTTTGTGCATTTGAGCTGTCGATTTATGTGTTTTTGGGGTCGCTTTCTGTATTTTTGTTCTTTTCTGTATTTTCCTGTCATTTTGTGTAATTTTGTTGACAGTTTGCGTGTCTTTGGAGCTATTCTGTAATGTGTTGGTGTTTTTGTGGTCATTTTGATTGTTTAAGTGGTTGCTGTGTCTGTTTTTGTTGTCATCTTCTGTTTTATGAGTCATTTTGTGTGTTTTTGAAATTCTTTCAAAGTCCCCACGGTCATGAAATTCCTGGAAAAGTTATACAATAAATACAGCCTGTTTTATTCCAATGTTTGAAATATATGAAACCCCAAAGATGTTAAGTGTTATCTCAAAGTGAAAAGTTTTGAAAAATCATTGCGGAAAAAATGTAGCAACCCTGTTTTTTGTGTAATTTGTGCATTTTGCAGTCGATTTGTGTGTTTTGGTATTATTTTGTGTTTTACATTAGGCTTTATATTCCTTAAAACTTCTTGAATTACAATTTTTGTGGATTTGCTTTGGAGGCCGCAAAAAATTAGACTGGGGCCACATCCCCGGCTGCCAGTTGCTCATGTCTGACATAAGGGCTCACTGTTGATTAATAATAATTTAATTATTATTCTGTGGCAGTTTTTATTCAAGTAGTGACAGTATTAAATGCTACACATATTGACGTCACATAAAAATAAAAGCATTGAAACTAGGAAATAAGGGAAAATAGATTTATTTGGCTGAACAAAGCTGAAGCATATTAGACAGAATAGTTATTTTAAAATCATTTTAATGAGTTACATGGAATAGGTGCAATAACTTTTGTTCAATAAAATGTAATGCCATTGTTTAATGAAATGCCACATTTTTTTTTACAGTTTCCCTCTGCTTATGTCACATGATGGCAGTCTTTTTTAATCTCAAATTGTTGAGAAAAAACATGACCTTACAGCGAATGGTATCTGTCACTTATTGCTTGGATATTTGGATCATTGACGTATAAGGATTTTCACCACACGATATTTATAAAATGTTCATCGGCCAAGGTTTGCATGAATAATATGATGTAAATAAAAGTAGAAATACTTTGAAGTCTTATATAGGACTATAATAGAACTAAAATAGGGCAAAAATACGTTAGAATAGATTTAAAGTCATTTTAAACATTTTAATAAAACAGCGGTCATGGCCAGACCGTCACACCACATGATATTTGGACATTTTGAATAACAGAATAAATTACAGAAGTAATTTGTAAGTAACATTTCAATGTAATGTGAATGCTAATATACTAAGTTACTTCATATTTGGTATGTTTGTATACAAAAACATATGCTAAAAAATTCAGTTGGATAGAATATTTAGGCGTCACATCATTATACGTGGAAGAGAAAACTTTTTTCCACGTTCAACACATTTCCAGCACTTATAATTGTATTTGGCAATTGAAAATTGAACATTAATCTCATCTTATTGTTCTTGTTTTTCTTCCGCAACTCCTTTGTCCTAGAACTCCTCCTCCTAGGCTATTAATGCAACACTAATGACACGTATTTGTCATCTCATAGGGGTTATGTCAAGGATGTGCAGTCAAGGTCAAGGTCACGTCAAGTGTCAAAAACATTTCTATACAAATATTTATTGCACAAGTTTGATGCTTACATTTATGAAAAGCTCATCTCAAGTGGAGTATTTTATTTTGTTGGATCGAAGCTGTACGACCTACCAGTAAAAAGATTGGTAGGGTTTAAAGTTCATGACATCACAAATAAAAGAAAACCTTTTTTTCCCTATAACTTGGTCACTGGAACCATTGAACATGTGTGACCTTGACCTTTGCTCAAGGTCATATTTAAAGTCAAGAACTCCTCAGAAAAGTGAACAAAGTGAGATCTCAACGTTCTCAGGATGACGAAGCTCAGCCAGAAAAACAAAAAAACTAAAACTAAAATTTGGCCACAAATTGAGATACAGTGCTCAGACTGGTACGTACCATTGAACAACATTTCCTTTCGAGTCCTTGACCTTTGATCAAGGTCATATTTAAGGTCAAGGATACTTTCAATTTCAGTAGTAAAAAGAACAAACTTGTCAACAAATCCAGATATAGGTTGCCATGTTTTTCAATTTTCAATTGCCAAATATGGCGAATGCAGGTCTTGCCTAGATTTAACTATATACCATGGCCTAAATAATAGTAAACTGGTTGTTATTCAGATAAATCAATGTGTTTAGTGTAACTGTATCATCTAGATCTGTGTGGCTGGAGGAATTAGTTGTCGTTTATTTTTTTTACTATATTCACAAGAAAAACTAGTTTATCCAGAGAAGTGTGAGCAGTGCAAACAGAGAATGATTAGCATTGAGTAAATATTAATTTTTAGCCTTTTTCTTGCACAGAATGAGCTTTGCTCTGCAGTGTCTTCGCTGCTCTTGGCTCACACGTGGTTCAGCTGCCATAACCTGCAGAAGAAGAAGCTTCTCTACTTCACAGGTAAAAAAAAAACCCACTTTCAACTAAAAAACATCTGTATGAGAGTTAAGCCTGGACAGCTGTTTGTGTCTGTGTCAGCCTGTGGAGTTGCAGAGTAAAGGAGGCTTTTGTCATTGTAACGTAAGTATTAAAGTAAACGTTGCTTATTTTGTTCCAGCGCCTCATGATGTCACGACACACGCACGCTAAAAGAATCCAGGGCCTGGACAAGAATGTGTGGTAGGAGAACTCAGAGGAAACATCTGTTTGTTTTAAAGACACAAAGAGACGAGTTCTCTGAAAGCAGAGGTGGCAAAAGGGCTAGTCTTCAGTACTCAAGTAAAAGTAAAGATACTTGAAGAAAAATGACTCTGGTAAAAGTAAAAGTAGTGAAGTTGCTCCCTTACTTGTGTAAAAGCAAAAAAATAAAAGCTACTAAATGTACTTAAGTGTAAAAGTCAAAAGTAAAACAAATGTTCCTTCAATAATAAAAAAGTGTTATTCCAAAAAAAAAAATATATATATATATATATATTATTTTTATCAAGCTATGGAAACAAGTTAAATGTGTTACCTTTGAACACCAGGGGGATATTTCATTAAAGTATTCTTAGTAGAGCCAGGCCTACGGTTTAAACCTGGTTTAAAGCCATCTGTGACAAGCTCAGCCAATCAGCTGACAGTGTTTAGATTAAATGCACGTCTTCATAAGACCCACAAGATCGATCACAGATTTAATGATTAGAGACGTGAGGTAAAAGTAAAAGTATTGAAGTACAGCATGCGCTGCAGCTTTTACGATGAATGAGAAGCCAATAGGAACCAATGCTGAGACCAACAGGATGTGACATCATCTGTTACTGAGCAGTGGAAATAAAGGACGGACACGTTAAGATAATAAAAAAAAGTTTCTTTGGTTTGAACATTGATCATGTGATCGCACATTGATCATGTGATCACACACTGATCATCTTTTCATTATACTATTTCATTATTGTTTTAATTATAATATAATTATAAATTATTTATTTTTCCATTTCCGACAGCCTACAGTACCTATAAGTTTGAAAATATCAACATTTTGTGCTTTTCATAGCCCAAATGACTAAACATCGCTATTTTCTGGTACGGCAAAGATGCTGCACAGTCTCACTCCGCTGTAAGGAGGATGAGTCAGGAGGAGGCCACACCTCCTCCCAAATGCACACGGCTGCTCTGCCTCTGTTTCCATAGCGTGTTTTTGTGTTTGAGCATGCGCAGTCAGTTGACAAGATGACAACCATTTACATCCAAAGGCAGCTCTCTACGCTGCCTTTTTACTAACTTGTTGGGTTTTTCTTTCTTATTATGAATTTTATATTTTGATAAGCGCATTGAGATGACTTTGTTGTAAATTGTTTTATACAAATAAAGTTGAGTTGAATTGAATTAACACTTCCCAGTAGAAACATATGAAATTGTCATTGGTGGTCCGATTTGCAACGTCTGTGTCTTATAATCATTTATTGTTTATTAGGTTTTCACTAGTAACATAAAAAATATAATAACTGATTCATCAGAAAAACATTTATTTTAAAAAAACAATATTTTTTATGAACAAATTTCACATGTTCTACATTTTCTTTTTTTTGGGGTGTTTTTCCTTCAAAATACATTAATTATATCTATCATCATTATAACAGTATTTACATGCTGCATCATAAAGCAGTTCAGTGAAATGTTCATAATTATACTCGTCATTATTCTCAAAATATGCACAAATGGAAAGCAAACATAATAAACTAATTTCAATCACAAAAATGTATGTAGGCAATTTTAATTTCTACAATATACTGGGCGGGGCGTGTTACCAGGGCTCCTCCCACCGAACCCTACTGCGCAGACTTTGGCTCCAAATGATGTCAAATTTGCAAGATGGAAACGCCCCTAAGCGCTGTATTTTGGCTTCAAGAACAGTGAGAGTACCCAAACATGTTCCAGACCCAAACACACACTGACTTTGTGACTATTTAGAGGAGCTGACATGTCCACCAGATAGGATGTATAGCAGATCTTTTTCTATATTCTGAGAGAGTAGGTGGAGCTTATTACGATACCATATTTACCTTTCCTATGTGATGGAGTTCCTGACATATTGGAAAATGAAAATGGAAGATAAATAAGGACCCCCCCCCCCCCCTCACTAAACTGTCCATATCTCAAAAAGTATTCATCAGATCAAACTAAAAACTGTACAGTGTGAATATTGAATAACTACATAATTTATAAACATTTCAGAATTTTTCAAGACTGAACTGTGTGGCATGGAATGACTCTTTATGCTTTTCTGTTTTTTTTGTTTCTGAATCAGAAATCATTACAGGTTTTTAAACTTCCCAAAATCATAACAAATATGGTTAATTTGGTTATTAAGTTGCCTATTGTTAATTTTTCTGCAGTAATTGTGCTGAATGCACACTCAGGTTTGATGGCCGTTGATTTGCTGAAGTTGCTACACATTAATAATATAACATTATTGGCATATTGAAGAAATGAAGTCCGTTTATTCCGTGCGTGTTGTGTTGTTGCCTCACGACTTCTGCTGTGCATGTTTCTTTTCAGGGTGGCGTTTACTTCACTGGCAGCGGACCCGTCTGTTGTTAACCTGGGCCAAGGCTTCCCAGACATTCCCCCACCCTCATATGTGAAGGAAGCCTTGGCTAAAGCTGTGTCAGTGGACCGGATGAACCAGTACACCAGAGGATTCGTAAGTCTGCCTTTTCACTCACAAAGTTACTGCTGTGAAATGTGGAAACCCTGAAATTTGACCAACGTTATTACTGACAAGTCTTTATAAGTCTGTCAGACCTAAACAGTTTAACTGCAGTGGTTTTCCTTAAAGGGATCCTCCACTGTTTTTATAAGTTTGGCCTAAAATCTTTGAAATGTACTTATTAGAAGATTTATGTCTAACAAAGCACATTATTTTAAACAGTGTGCTTGATGCGCTGATGATAAATCATGGACTGTTGAAGACACACAAACCCAGAGAATAGAAGTCCTTTAACAGTCCATGATTTACTCTCTAACTTCAGCCATTGGAGCGTGTCAGCGCACTGTTTAAGGAGAAGTAAAGGTCCCTTTGGAGAGCTCTTCTTCTCTGCTTCATTGTCTACTACCAAACAGCAGTCACATATCTTTTTCAGTTCATTATCTTTCGATAAACAAAATAGGTTTACATCCACATCTTTAACTTTTCCTGTTTGTTTTAGATCAACCAAAAGCAGCACAAGTGCTAAATGATCTAAAAAGCTGTTAAATTATGTAAAAATGATCTAAAAAGCTACTAAATGATCTAAAAATCATGCTGAATGTTTCACTCCAATAGAAAACAATGGGATGTTTACAGGCAGTGAGGCCGTGTGACATCATCAATCACATGATTTCAAGATGGAGGAACACAGGCTCTAAAACTGTAAAGTCGTCCCATTTTTAAAAGGCAATTAAATGAAAATTGTGCATAGTAATGTAGTGTTGGGGTGGTCAAGACCGGTCTTGGTCTCGAGACCGGTCTCGAGACCAAATTCTAAAGGTCTTGGTCTTGTCTCGGTCTCTGAAGCATTTTGACTCGGTCTTGTCTTGGACTCAGGCTGCCCGGACTCGGGATTTTCCGTCAAGACCGTTCGAGACCAGCACTAATTCCTGCTATTTTTAACCTTTTTTATAATGTGATAATAACACGGAGAAGAACGGGATAAAACAATCCTTTATTCATTATTTAATCCACCCCGTATAATGACCACAACCTTCCTTAATGTGACTGTGTGTGTGTGTGTGTGTGTGTGTGTGTGTGTGTGTGTGTGTGTGTGTGTGTGTGTGTGTGTGTGTGTGTGTGTGTGTGTGTGTGTGTGTGTGTGTGTGTGTGTGTGTGTGTGTGTGTGTGTGTGTGTGTGTGTGTGTGTGGCTACGGTGTCAGTTTGGACCGCGGAGCGCAAGGGAGAAATGAACTAATCACCGGTAAAAATCCCAGTAAAACTCCAGAAAACAATCACCAGTAATAAATATTATCTCCCTGGTAAAGACAGTAGCTCTAATAACTGGTAAAATGATAAACTGATGATATTACAGCCTGTGAAGGCTGGATAGGTGACGCACTTACTCTGCTTCTGGGTCCTAGTGCCAGCCGAGCGGTGAAGCCTGTTCCTTTTACCGTGTTTACTGAGGTCCGTGTGTGTTTAATAAGTCCGTGTGTGTTTAATAAGTCTGTGTGTGTTTAATAAGTCCTTGTGTGTCCGTGTGAAAGTCTGCATGTTTATGCATCTGTCCATCCACTCTTTTCATTATATCCATGTCTTTTAAGGCTTTATTACATAATATTGGCTGTAGTCCGGGCCGCCGCCATCTTGGATTATGTCGTCACCAGCGCGTCAACGCCGCGCATCACAGAATGAGTCAAATAACTGTAAAGAGGTCTTATATTAGTCTATTATCTTTTAAAGTGGTGTTTTTTTGTGTCTTTAGACTCCAATTACATGTATGTATACAATATGTTCCCCACAATATAAACAGGTTCACAATATAATTAATTTTTATAGTTTCTGTTTCCAGAATAATAATAATAATTCTCAACAAGAACTATTGATTAATTTGTTACATGACTGTTCCAGCGTTTGAGTTTGTTTTATTTAGTTTCACATCTACCTGTAGCTCTATGTTTTTTACACTGATGACAACTTGTTTGTAGTTTTATTTCAGAAAGTTTCACTTTTACAGTTACAGTTGGAAACCTTTGTTAATTGAATATCCTAGTTACATTACAGTAACCAAATTAAACTATATCATCTAAGTGAATTAATAAAAATAACCTGTTTAAAGGTTTTTTCAAACTAAAAAAATATCTTGTGAACTCTGTGACCTGTTAAACCTGAACAACTGAAAGAATCAGAATCAAGAATC
The DNA here is from genome assembly GCF_900634775.1 of Gouania willdenowi. Taxonomy (NCBI): domain Eukaryota; kingdom Metazoa; phylum Chordata; class Actinopteri; order Blenniiformes; family Gobiesocidae; genus Gouania; species Gouania willdenowi. The sequence continues at coordinate 36,035,543 of NC_041047.1, forward strand.
ATTATTTCTTGGCAGAAATACTTTTAAACACTTGCTGTACATTCAGCTGACATAAAAATCTTGTTTTCAAATATGTAGAATAATTGTGAATTTATCAGTAGCAGTTTTAATATTTTAGTTAATTTTTTGCAGGCACCTTTTTTGTCCATCAAATGTATTTAAAATAAACTAAAATTAAAGAGAGAATGTTATTTAACTGTTGAACCTTGCCATAATTTTATTTATTTATATATTTTTTTAAATTGAAAAAAAAATGTTTATGGTCTTGGTCTTGGTCTTGGTCTCGGCTCCCGAAAGTCTTGGTCTTGTCTTGGTCTCGGTGCATGCTGGTCTCGGGCAAGTCTTGGTCTCGGATAGTGCGGTCTTGAACACAACACTATAGTAATGTGTTAATAAGAACACTGAGAACACATGTGGCCCTCGGTCTGAGAAAAGTACTGAACAAAAAGTAACAGCAAAAACACAAAAAGATTAAAAAACATACAATACAGCAAATTATTCATAAAACACACAAAATGACACAAAGACACAAAAAAACAATATTTAAACACACAAAAGGACTACAAAAACCACAACATGTCACGGATTGCAGGCAGGACCCAGGACTCAGAGGCAGGGTTTCTTGACAAAGTCGTTATTCTCTTACAGAGCTGACACTAGACTGACGACTAGGACAGACCAGACATGAAAGACTAACAGACCAACAAGAATAATGCACACAGACAGGATATATATATATATATATATATATATACAGTATATAGCTAACATTATGATTAGCAGAGTGGCTACAGGTGTGGTGCTGACACGACCGCCCAGAACATGTGACCCTCCCACCAGCGGAAGGTGATCCTGCCTAGTCCCTGACACAACATACACAAAAAAACGTCAAAGAAACATGAATTTACACAAACTGACTTTAAAAACACAAAATTGATGCGAAAATTACAAAATGAATTTAAAAATAACCTAAATGTGTGTTTCCCTCCTGTATTAATGCTCAGATTGGTCATTCTTCTAAATGCTGACATGAATGTTGATATTGTGGCCTTTGGATCAGACAATCACATTTATTTGGCCCCCGCTGTGATAGAAGTTGCCCACCTCTGATTTAGAAGGTTTTAGGCTAAACTTGTAAAAACAATAAAGGATCCCGTTTAAGAAATCTGTAAAAAAAAATGGATTTCAACATTAGGAATGAAAAACAGAGCATGTGATACGAGCTGGAGCCTTTGATAAGTTGGTGTCTCTATGTTCCAAAGGGACATCCACCTTTGGTCAAAGCCCTTTCTCAGGTTTACGGGCATGTGTACGGACGCCCCATCGATCCCTTCAAAGAGGTCCTGGTGACGGTGGGGGGGTATGGATCCCTGTTCAGCACCATGCAGGGGCTGGTAGAAGAAGGAGACGAGGTGATGGTGATGACGCTCTACGTTCCGTTAAAACACTACTCGTTTATTCATGTTTCATCATGTGTTTCTGTAGGTTATTATCATAGAACCGTTCTTTGATTGTTACGTTCCCATGGTGAGGATGGCAGGAGCCAAACCTGTGTTTATTCCTCTACGCCTCGTGAGTAGCCACGGATCAGCACACAAAACAACAACAACAACAAGTGTATTTACAACTAGTATTCACTCACTTTTTTATGAAGATGAATTTATGTCTGTGCGCGCATGTTTGTGTCTGTGCATGTTTGTGTCTGTGCATGTGTGTGCGTGTGTGTCTGTGTGCGTATGTGCGTGCATGTGTGTGAGTATGTATGTGTGTGTGTGTTTGAGTGTATGATGTTACGTGAATGTGTGTGATGTGTGTGTGTGTGTGTGTTCAGAAATTAATCATTCATGAGCAGCTTTGTTCTTCCAATGTGTAAAATATTCAATGTATAAATGATAAAATGTATATACTATATATATATATATATAATCATACAGCTTCAACTATATTCATAGTTGAAGCTGTATGATTGTTGATAAATATTTGGTTCAGATTTCTATATTCAGTTTTATGATCAAAGCTCATCTACACTCTGTTCATAATAATGATCATATCTCAAAAAGTAAATTGTTCAAATCACTACTGGAGTGTTCACCAATGTTTTGTTTTATTTCTGACATTTAGAAATATTTTCGATCAATGTGTTTTTTGTTTTTTATTTACTAAATATAATGCAAATAAATTTCAGATTTTTGTATTTTCCTATTTATAACAATTTTATTTACAACTTTTACTACTGTTTGTGGTTCATTAATATGTATAACCTTTTAGCTTAGGTTGTAAGGATTCTAGGAATGTAAAGTATATGATGAAATTTCAATGAATTTCATCAGAATGAGCAAAAACACAAATTTAGGTTCAGATGTTTTTATCAATATTGCCTCTATCACTAAACAGGAAAGTGATGCTCCTGTATGTACAACAACATCAGAGCAGATGTTTGTTTTATAAGTAAAGACGTTTAGAAGAAGAAACATCTGTAAAGTACACAAGCATTCAACATACAGAGGATTTTATAAGTTTGTCTTTGCAGAAATCTGGAAAAAAGTCTATCACCAGTGCAGACTGGTATCTGGACCCTGATGAGCTCTCCAGTAAATTCACCTCTAAGACGAAGGCCATCATCATCAACACGCCCAACAATCCCATTGGGAAGGTGAGCACACACACACACACTGCTCTGTGTGTCTCTGAGAAAGAACAGGAAGTGCTCTCAGCTTCAAACTTCATCTGCCTCCAGATTCTGACCCGAGACGAGCTCCAGATGATCGCAGACCTGTGCATTAAACACGACACGCTGTGCTTCAGTGACGAGGTCTATGAGTGGCTCATCTATAGGGGGCAGCAGCACGTCAAGATTGGTGCGTTGGAAAAAAATCTGTTGACTTTGTTCTAAAGCATGTATGGAAAACTGGTGGCACAGGGGCCACATGCGGCTCTTGGTCTAATTTTGTGTGGCCCCCAAGGACATAAAAATGAGTCTAAAACACACAAACAGAAAAATACATAAAGGCAAAAAAAAAAAACACAAACGACTCCAAAAGCCCAAAAGTACAACAAAAATACACAAAAAAGTCTCGTAGATCAGACAAAATAAAGGAAGCAATACGAAGATAATTCCAAAAACACAAAACAACAAAAAAAGCCCAAAACACCGGAAAATTCACATAAATGACTCCTGAATCCAAAAACAATAGCAGAAATGCACAAAAAAGACTCGTAGAACAAATAAACTGAAGGAATCAATACGAAGATAGTTCCAAAAACACAAAACAACAAAAATATACAAAACGACAGAAAAAAATCACAAACAAATGAATCTAAAAGTCCAAAACGACAGCAGAAATTCACAGAAATGACTCAGAAAACAAACAAAATGAAGGAAACAAGACAAAGATAATTCCCAACAAACACAACTACAACAAAAATACACAAAAATTACTAAGAACACAAAACAATGACAAAATGAATGATAAAAACACTCAAAAATTACAAAAAAAAACAAAAAACTTTATTCTTTCCTGTGTTAATGCTCAGATTGGATATTCTATTAACATCTATCAATAATAATAAATCAGATTTACAAAAGAGGGGGAAAAACAAAACACTTTAATATTGATAACGTGGCCCCCGCTGTGATAAAAGTCCATCTTTGTTCTAAAGTGTGCATCTCCTTTTCCTCTTCCTGTTCAGCCACTCTTCCTGGAATGTGGGAGAGAACCATCACCATTGGCAGTGCTGGGAAAACCTTTAGCGTTACTGGTTGGAAGGTGAGAACATCATTTATTATTCAGTGTGTGTTGGTTCACCAGATGGAACTGATAAGTGTGTGTGTGTGTGTGTGTGTGTGTGTGTGTGTGTGTGTGTGTGTGTGTGTGTGTGTGTGTGTGTGTGTGTGTGTGTGTGTGTGTGTGTGTGTGTGTGTGTGTGTGTGTGTGTGTGTGTGTGTGTGTGTGTGTGTGTTGTAGCTGGGCTGGTCCATTGGCCCCCAGCACCTGATCCGACACCTTCAGACCGTCATGCAGAACACGCTCTACACCTGTCCCACTCCTCTACAGGTGAACTCACTCACTCACTCACTCACTCAGTCACTCACTCACTCACTCACTCAAAGCTTCCTGGGTTTATTTATCCCTGTGTTTGTTCTCACATTCATCCAAATCACAAAATATTTGTCGTTTTTAACTCAAAATATGCCGTTGATGGGAATCGTGTAGATTTGGGTGGATGTCGTTGTCATAGACTGTTTCCCGCTCTTTGCACGCTAGATCATTCCACACACATCCACCATCCTCACATTGATGTCATTTCTACATGTCACTCCACGACGGACTAATATGTGAGCGGGACCTGCTCGGAACAAGTCACAGGACTAGACTAGACAAGTTTTACTAGACTGGAATACCACAGATAAATCAGGTAAATAGGGCCCTATAGCTACCACGGTAACCAAATCATTGAATCGACCAATGAAAATGGAATCCACTGTTTAATGCAGAAAGTGACATCATGTGAATGAAACGAAGGACCTTTGTCTGGGGAAATATTTCCAGGGACCGCTCATTCAGTGCACCCCCCCACCCCACCCTGCACCCTTACTGCTCCAGAGCTAAACAACATGTGGAAGCGGCCTCATGACACTAGGGCTGTCAATTTACAGCCTTCTCTACCACCTGATTGTAGCAGCTAGCACCTCACTGCTAAACAAGTAGCAGCTAACACAGACAGCTAGCGCCGGCACTCGGACAGTGCTAACTGCTATATGCTCCGAGCACGCCGTGTTGCCACAACTGAACAAGATGACAGGATTCAGAGCCAAAATAAATAAGTCCTGATGTTTGATTTCATTTGTATTTTCTATTATTTGGAGATTGACTAAAGTACACATCAATATGACACGTAGCCCTTGGGAATATTCTCACATACAGAGGAATGTTAATGTCTACGCCTGCATCTGTTCTAGTCTGTTAAAAACAAACAATAAATGACTTTATGAAGCCACTTTGTTATATATCAAAGTTTTGAGGGGCGTGCGTCCCTTTCGGGTGCTCTCGTGGTCCCTGGGCGGTTTGGTGTTGCTCTCCTGCCCCCTTCGTGCATGTCTGGGTGGCCCTTGGTGCCGGGGGCCTGCGTGTCTCTCTGCCACTCTTTCCTCTTGCTCTCTGTCCCCCTGTCTCGTCCTCCCCCCCTCCTCCGCCTTCGCTCAGCGCCAGCTCTCCCGTTGGGTTTGGCGTGAGGGGCTCCTGTCGGCCCGGGGTGCTGGTGGGGGGGCTGTGGCCTTCGCTTGGGGGGCGGGCATTGCTGCGCTGGGTGGGTGGCTCGGGGGTTTGCTCGTCTGGGGCCTGGAGTGGTGGGGTTCTTTGGCTTCGGGACGGGGGGTCCAGGATGAGGGTGGCGCTGGGTGTGGCTGCTCTTGGGGGCGGCACTTGCGTCCTGGGTTGTTGGGTGGCGGGGTGGTGCGGTGGGTTGCTCCGCCGGCCGGTCAGGGCGCCTTGGCCTGGTTCCCTGGGGCGCCCCTTCGCTGAGCGTGGCGCTGGCGCGGTGGGCCGGGCCGCCCTCTCCCCCTCTTCCTCGGGGGCTCACTTGTGTAGCTTTGGGGAGAGGGAAGGGTGAGTTGTGGGGCCTCGCCCACGCTGGGGCCTCCCCTGGGTCGTGCTAGGTGGGTGTGTGTGGGGGCGCGGCCGGTGGCTCCTGTCCTGGCGGATCCACGTCGGGGTGGTTGGTCTGCTGGCTGGGAGCGCCGGGCCCCGTGGGTGCCGTGTCTGGGCGGGGGTGCCCCGGGGGTGGGTCTCTGCGTTCGGCGTCTTGGGGTGCGCCCCCCCCCCACCATCTGCCCGGGGACGGGGCTGCGGTTTGGCGAGGTGCCGCGCCGCCTTGGGCGGGGTGGGGCTGGTGGCTGGGGCCCGCTATCGTCTGGGCTGTGCTGGCGTCGGGGGTGTCTCATGTCGGCACGGGGGTGATTGGGGGTGGTCTCCGTGGGTGGGGGGGGCTCTGCTGGCGACATTGATGTGGGGTTGCGGTGCCTGGCTGGGAGAGCATGGGTTCGCCTACCTATCGGTCCGTGGCTAGCGGGGTGGCCCTGCTTGGGTGGTTGGTGGCGTCCTCTCTCGTCGGGGGGGCCGGGGCCGCCCACCTGTGGAGGGTGCTATGTCGTGGTGTCGTGCGGGCCTGTGCTGGCCCTGGTGTGGGAGCTGGCCTCTCTCCTGCGCGGTCGCCGCCTGCTTAGGCGGGGGTCGCCTCCTGGACTGCTGGGGGATGTGGCTGGTGCCTGGCTCCGCCTGGGGGGGGGGGTCCCGCCGTGCTCCGTATGGCCGCCGCGGTTCGGGGGGGTGCCGCGGGGGGTTTCCGGTTGTGCTGCTCGGCGCGTCTCTGGGGCCCGCGGTGCTGTGTGCCCGTCTGCGCCGTCTGCCCTCTCCGGTGGCCCGCCGTGCGGACGGGCCGGGCTCCTACCAGACAGGCCTCTTACATGGACACTTCACATCACTCACTCCCAGCTGGTCTGGCCACCCACTTGTTGCCCTTGGGGGGCTGGATGGTGGGGCTGGGGGTGGAGGGGGCCGCCGCCTGCGCTACTAAGTAGTGGCGCAGGGGCGGCACTCCCACCTCTGGCTGCCCTACTAATCCCTCCTATTTTAATTACACCTCAACACACCACCCCCCGGAGGGTGGGACCACCACTTCCACCCTCCGGAGCTATTGCATCACATACACATATATACACATAGGCTGGATGGGGAGCACTGCTCCCCTCCATCCACCCTTTTTTAATAGCACTTCATACATTCACTAAACACATACATTCACTCAGGGGATAGGGAAGTGCCTCTCCATTGGGGAATGGAGAGGCACCATAACAGGGTGGTGGGTAAATTCACACATCTGGGCCTGTCGGGTGGGGTACCGGCCCCTCTGTTGATGGCTGGGCTACCGTGTGGGGATCGGGGGGTGCGGTCGGGCGTGGCGGGGCGGTGGGTCTCTGGGGGGAGTGGAGGAGTGTTGCTGGGGGCTCCCTTTGCGGGGTCTCTCCGGGCGGTGCCGGCCTGGTGGAGCGTGGGGGTGCCCCTTCCCTGCGGGTGGGGCTTGGCGCTTGTCTCGTCTCCTGGTTGCCTTGGGGGCGTGCCTTGCGGCGTGTGGGTCCGGGGCGGCTTGCCGCGCCGGTGTGGGGGGTGGGCGCGCTGGGGGGTGCCGGCGTCTGCACCGGGGTTGGGGCGGGGTTGCTTGGCGCTCCGGGGTGGTGCTCTTTGCTGGGGGGCGGCTCTAGCTGTTCCGGGGGTTGATGTCGGTATCGGCCACTTGGTAGGTCTGTCCTGCTATCTGCGGGCTGGCGGGTGGGTGGGTTCTGCACCTTTGGCTGGGGGCTGCTGCTCCGCATCGGTTGTGTGCCATTGGGGTCCCTCTCTCCTGTAGTGGCGGCCGCCGGTCGCTCTTGCGGCGGGGGGGGGCATTGCCCCGTGGCTTGCGCTGTCCGGTGGGCGGCGGGACCTGGGCAGCTGTCTTTGTGCCGTCTGGGGCTGCGCGGTCTTGCTGGGTTGTGGCCTGTTCGTGGGCTGGGGGGTGGGTGGGTGCCCCCTGCGGAGGTCTGGCCCAGGGGCTCGCCCTTGGGGGTTCCCTGTCCTGCGGTGGTGCCCTGTCCTGCGGTGGTGCCCTTTGGGTCCGGCGGGTCCGGCCGGCTGGCTGGGCCGGTCATGGCGGGGGTCTTCCGGGGAGGGTGGTACGGGCCGCGCCCTCCCATACTTGCGGGTGCGGCCCCGGCTTGGGCGGCGCCCTGTGAGCCGGGCTCTGCGGTGTGGCTGGGCCCTTTGGGGGGGGGGGGGGGTGTCTGGGGCGCATCGCACGGGCGGCATCAAGGAAAGGCGATCTGGCATGCTCTGGGGTGCCACCACCATTATAGCTATGCTTCACACTTGTCACTATACTGGCTGGATTACACAACATAATAAGCACAATTTATTCTACAACCTCACATCTCACCCTCACTCCAAAACAGTCTATTCTTCCCCACCTTTTCTATTTCCTGCCTTGAGTCTCTCTTCCCTGCTCCCTTTCCCCTCCTCTTCCCTCTCCCCCTCCACTTAGGTGTAACACTGCTCTCCCTTTTTATATCCTCCCTATAATAAAAGATTTCTTACCCTTCCTTAGGGAGGGCTAGTGATGGTCACAATTAAGCAATAAAATAAATCAATGAATTTTATTCCAATAACAAAATATGCATTGCTGTCTCATAATGATTGCACTTCCTGTGGTGTTGACCTTTGACAGCATGTGCAGACAAGTAAAAAAAAAAAAAAAAAAGTTTTGTTCAAAGTATTATTTCTTTAGCACCTTTCACAGACAAAAAGCCACAAAGTGCTTCACAACACAGTTTAAAATCAAAAAGTTCACATAATACACTTTTTGCCACAATAATGTAAATTAAATGAAAATACCTCAAGTTGAGGACGTTTTTTAGGTGCAATTAAAAAATAGATTAATTAATTATAGAGCATAATTAATCACACCATTTTTTAAATATTGCCACCAGTTCCCACATAACTTTAATGTGTGTGTGAAGCTGTTTCTTGTGTGGTGGTGCGTCACTCGATGAAAACAACGAGTCAGCTTTAATCAGCTTCATCAGAGTGGTGTTCCATAAAACGGGTTATGTTCAAACTCTGAGTATGTTCAGGCTCAAATGAGGGAAATACTGAGTATCTCATTCTAAACGTGAGGTATGTTCTTCTCTGAGTATGTTACCATGGCAACATTGTTCGTGAACTAAACCTGGTCACTGGCAGATTTTATCAAAGAAACCCTGGGTTTCTACCTGGCTCCGCCCACCTGAACACCGTTTCTGAACACTTTAATGAACCTTAACACTTTTCTCTGAAACACATTAGTAACATCACACACCACAGACGTGTTCACATCATTACTAATGTTGTGTTGCAAACGGTAGTTTTCTTTATAACATTGTAGATGTAGATCATTAAGTGAAAAACACTGAGAGGTTGATCTGCATTAAAACATCTACTGACGTCTGTAGTAAAGTTCACTGAATATAAACCTGTAGATAATATAAAGGAGGAGATGATTATTTAAATTAATCCACTTTTAAGGCTCAATTGTTATTTTATATTATTATACAGTTAAATCTGTAGATCACGTATTTTCAAAGTTATGATGTCATAGTGAATTGTGACGCTGCTCTTGGAAGTAATGGGTCGCGGGTTCAGTGTTTTTTTATGACATTTTTTTAGGACGTTGAGATGACTCTGGTGACAATATTACATTAAAAATCAATATAATTGATTCGATATCAAGTGGCAGTCACTGTCTTTATATCCAGTGTAACAGGAGGACTCTCTATGCAGACATCCTATGCTGCTGCCACGTCTCCTCAGACACATTTTATTCATATTATTCATCACTCGTCACGTCACTGAAGAGATAAAGTGATGAAGTGACCAAAAAGTGTGACTAATTACGGATGATTTAAGCCACTATAGTCACTGAAGACTGAACACACCTTTAGAACAGGCTCATATTCCTCAAACCCCGGCTTATTTCACCCATTATGGTGAATAAATCACTATTTTCAGGGTGGTTGCCATGGTAGCTCGACTCATCTTCAATCCATTGATGATGGATTTTTATTGCACGCGTGCAAGCTGATCAAAACTTAATCAATAAACCTGATCAGATTAAGTAAACCACTGATTCCTGAGTGACATTAATGCTGCTCTCATACATCTTTTTACGACAGAAATAATTAGCTTACACCTGCGTTTAAATTACACTTTTATTTTGACATACATTTTTGTTAAATTATGTTTTAATTTTCTTTATTATTCATTTTGTTTCCTCACAGGAGTTATAAACCAATATTTTATATATATATAAAAAGATAAAATATATATTTTTGAAGTGGCCACATGTCCACTGGCCAATTCAAAGCTGTTGCACATCGCTCAAAATATGAGTCAACATTTCTCTGAACATTGGTACCAACAGAATATGTTTTGTGACATCAAAGACTTGAGTTGGTTTCACACTGGCAGGCAGAGACTGAGTACAAGTAAACTTCAAGACCTCCACCTCTAATTGTTTTAACTTTACCTCCTTCTCCACCTCAATTTCCATCTTACGTTCCTGGAGTCTCAAGTCATATTCAGCTTTGCGAAGGTTTTCCTTCTCATGAGCCTCTAACGGCAGCCGAGCCAGGCGTACCTTTAGTTTGGCACTGGATCTCGATGGCGAGGGCGTAAATGGTTCAAACCTAGGCAGGGTCGCTGGCGGGTCTATTTCCTCTTTTGGGCTAGCAGTTGGCGTGATCTCCACAGGCTCCAATCCATCCTCCAAATCTGTAACAGACAGTGTACCAGGCTGAAACAATCAAAACAAACCAGGGCCTATCAAACTCTAGCACAAAAGTCCTGATTGACTCACTAAAGGAGAAGCCAAAACTTACATGGGGTGGCACCGACAACCAACACTACACATTCAAATTCCTAGGTTAAAATTCTTCTCTGCTTCAAGCCATCTACGAAACTGCAGAGTTGGAACTGTCGCCCCCTTCGATCACAGATTTTTTTGGATCACAGAGTTGGTTTAACCTCTAAACTTAAGAGGTTTACATTGACATTTTTAACTTTTACTGATTTTCTAGAGCAACCCAAAGTAGCATAAGTTGTCATTTTGACTGAAAAAGCTGCTAAATGATCCAAAAGGAGGCTGAATGCTTCACTTTTATAGAAAACAATGGACTCACGTCATTTCAAGATGGCGGCTCACAGATCTTAAAACGTATAATAATCTTATAAACTTAAAAAGTTAATAGAATGAATATAGTGCAAAATAATGCATTTTGTTAGACATACACTACTGGTCAAAAGTTTTAGAACACCCTAATTTTTCCAGTTATTTATTGCAGTTTAAGTCCAATGAATAGCTTGAAATGGTACAAAGGTAAGAACTCAACAGTCAGAGGGTCAAAAAAAAAGCTTTGGTTACCCAAAACTGAAAAATAATGTACATTTCAGAATGATACAAATAGGCCTTTTTCAGGGACCATGAAGTGGGTTAAAAATGTGAAGCTGTTCTGCAGCAGTGAAGGTTGAATCAGCCTTGAAAGCTGGTGATGGTCATTCCTACAGGTGTTCCAACTGTTAACCTCCTCTGTCTGCATAAAGCAGTGATGGAACACACTGTGGTACCAGGCCTTCATGAGCACCAACTGAACAGTATTGTTCATGGATTGCATCATTTCTTTTTTTTTTTAACTATAATTGCTTATTTGTTCTATGCTTTGATTTCAGAATGCAATGACACAATAAACTGAATCATTTTCAGTGAAAAACTAGAAAGGTGTGGTGTTGTAAAACTTTTGACTGGTAGTGTTGATCTTCTAATAAGGAAATGTTAAAGGTTTTAAGCCACATTCGTAAAAACAGTGGAGGATCCCTTTAACATCACATTTCTTCATGTATTATAATTGTTTTTCACAAACCACAACTTCAGTGGTGTGAATACATTGTATTTTTCCCTATTGTGCTCTTCGGAGTGTTCAAGATTGATTCATTTATGTGTTTTCAAATAAAAATAGAAAAATATCCAGGGGAGGATCCCCCCAGAACCCCCCTACGATGTTACCTTTATCATTCCGTTGGTGTTTGCATGTCTGCTCTCAGGAGGCTGTGGCCCAGGGTTTAATGCTGAACATGGAGCTGATTGGTCAGCCTGAATGCTACTTCACCTCATTGGCTGAGGAGCTGGAGGGAAAGAGGGACCGCATGGCCGCCATCGTGCAGGAGGCCGGTATGACCCCCGTGATCCCAGAGGGAGGGTACTTTATGCTGGTGGACGTGTCAGCGCTCAGTGAGTCACATTCATCAGAAACATTTCTGATTCTGAATGTTTCCCTCTTGTCTCTGCCGCCCCCTGTGGCCACAGTGAGTAGTGCAGATGTGAGACGCTATTGAGGTTCTGTTTCATTCACAGATCAAGACTTGTCAGATATGAAAACTGATGATGATGATGATGAAGCCTATGACTACAAGTTTGTGAAGTGGATGATTAAAAAAAAGGTGAATTAACTGCTGAGTGTCACACTTAGGGGCGGATTCACTAAAGGTTTAGTGGTATTAAAACGTGTGCAAATGTCAAACATTAGGTTTTAAAGTTTTAAAAAAAAATGTCTTCGTTTATTTAGTTTTCTACATTATTGAATGTTTGTGCAGCAGAATGAGAAGTCTATCAGCCTCCAATTTCACTTCTTCAAATGTCATTTAGTGCTTCTGTGCTCCTCTCCATGTTGAACGAGCAAAATGTTCATTTAAATCGGGCGGTCTCACTCACGGCTATACGTGCAGCTATTTAAAGGATTTAGGGATGGTTTACCTGTGTGTGTGTGTGTGCGTGTGCGTGTTTAAATATCATTTTCTTCTCCACAGAAACTTGCAGCCATTCCAGTCACAGCGTTTGTTAGTGATCAGTCCACTAAGGACTTTGAGAAATACATTCGTCTTTGCTTCATAAAGGTGAGCAGATAATAACACATCATAGGGGTGGGCAATACATATAGAAAAAAAATCATTTCACACATTTTTTCTTTGTAAAATCTATAGTCAATCTAGAAAGACTATTTTCAAATTATTTACCAGTAAAACAAACCAATTCACCAACTTAAAATCATCTCCCTAAATGTGGATAAAAAATCACTTTTCAATCATTTAAAAAATGTATGTAAGCTATTCATCAAACTGGTTCTAAGTACAATTAACATCAAACTTAAAGGCTGACAATTGTGATTTTAGTCACACGGTTTTTTTACTTTGTTTAACTAAAGTGGTGTAGCATTAGCATTAGCAACACTTGCTACATAAGGCAGTATATCAGTCTAGTTATTTTTAATTGTTTATGAGGTAACACACTCATGTTAATAAAATCCTACTTTAAGCAGTGTTTGAACGCCTCATTTCACACAGTTTAGACAATCATATCCTTTACAAGATAAAACGTTACTGCTTTGGTTACATTAGGCCTCAGTGTTATGGACCAATATTCATATCTCTATATTTTTCCTCAAAATGGCGATAAGCGACTTAAACTTGATTTATTTTTTCCCATACAGTTTTACAAGAAGAGTGGAGCAAAATGCCACAAAGACCTTTTTATTAATCACTAGCAGCTCATTATCAACATGTGCCACTTTTCACTTTTTCCTTCATTAAGGCTGAAATGTGTTTTTTCAGGGTAGCTCTGAGTTGCTTAAAGGTCTCAATTTGTTCTAAGAACCCCAAAGGTTTATTTTCCCAAATTCATCTGTTTTTCACAGTTTTAGGCTCTGAAAAGTCACTTTCTGAGCAACTCTACAAACAGGCTGATTTGAGGCCTACTTATGCATATTCATGAGTGGGCGTGTCTATAGACAGGACAAAGACTTCCCTTCATGTCTCGCTCTGTTACGAGGGGATCAGTGATCACCAAAGCAAATTTATTTTTGCTATCCACACATAGTTGTGATTGTTTTCTGCCAAAAAACTGCACATTACAGTAAAACACATGGATATTAAAGCTGCTATAGAGTGAGAGTCCGTCTCTCCTCCTCGCACGGTGACGTAGGGCCAGAGGAAGGCCCGCCCTCCTCCCACCCACTCCGTAGCTGAGCTCATCAATGAAAAAAACACTTTGATCATGTGTGTGAAGTCATAACACTTTATCATGTTTAAAGCACAGAAAAGTTTATTTAGCTTAACATGAGCCCTTTAAAGTAGTTTTTAAACCACGTTCAGGATGTGGTCCCTTTAAGGAAGTCACAGCCTTTACGTGAGAGGTGTGTAAACAGACCCCTAACACAGTGGATCTCAAACTGTTTTGTTTCAAGAACCCCTTTCTCTAACTTTTGAATCCAACGAGAACATTTTATTCAGAATTCTGTGAAAAAACAACATTGATCGTAACGATGAATGAATGAGAGATAACACACATTTTAAAGAATCTCATTTTGTAAATAAGTGAATGAAACAGAATTTAGTTCCTCCTGAATAGATTTATTTCTGTAGTTTTTTTTTACTAACACTGGCTCTTTTCAGTTCATGTTCAAATCAACATAGTTTATATCATCATTTTGTATTTTTTGTGTCATTTTGTTGTTTTTTTGTCTGATGTTTTTATTGTTAAGTATATTTTTCTATATTTTGTCTGTTTTTGTTGTTTTTTGTGTGTTGGTATTCTTTAAATTGTTCTCGCTGTGTGTGTGTGTGTGTGTGTGCGTGCGTGCGTGCGTGCGTGCGTGTTTGGTATGTTTCTCTGTTATTTTTCTGTGTTTTGTTGTGATCTTTTGTATTTTTCTCTCATTTATTGTGTCTTTGTTGTTGTGTTGTGTGTTGCTGGTAATAGCAAGTATTTTTTCTCTCTATAGTGTGTGTTTTTGTTGTTGTGAGTTAATAATATTTAGTATTAATAACATTTTTAACTAAAAATGAACATTATAAAACCCAAAATTGTTAATACTTTCTTTAGTTAATTTTCCTCTCTAGTACCTCCTGTAGTGCCATTGTGTACCCCTAGGGGTACACGTACCCCCATTTGAGAAACACTGCCCTAACACATGATGTATCATTTGATTTTCTTTAACCTACAGCAAGACAGCACCCTGGATGCAGCTGGAGCCATCCTGAAGAACTGGTGTCAGACCAACACAACCAGTAACTGATGAGAACCAGTGAAACAAACCAGTGATGAAGATTCTTCCCTCGTCATCAGTGACGGAATGTTTTCCTCTGTTTTACAAACCAGTGTTTGCAGTGAAAACATCGAGACTTTCATTTGTGTCTTTTTGTTTCCAATAAAACCATGAAACTAAAATATAGCTTCTGTGTTTCACTGATTCATCACCGATTCATCACCAATTCATTACTGATTCATCACTGATTCATCACCAATTCATTACTGATTCATCACTGATTCATCACCAATTCATTACTGATTCATCACCGATTCATCACAGATTCACCATTGATTCATTACCGATTCACCATTGATTCATTACCGATTCATCACAGATTTATCACTGATTAATCATCGATTCAACATTGATTATTACTAATTCATCACTGATTCACCACCGATTCATCACCAATTCATTACTGATTTACCACCGATTCATCACCGATTCACCGTTGATTCATTACTAATTCATCACCGATTCATCAATGATTCATCACCAATTCATTACTGATTTACCACCTATTCACTACTTCTCAACCTTGAGGTCGGGACCCCATTTGGGGTCATGAGACACTAGAAGGGGGTCACCAGATGCCTTAAAGACACTAAGAATCTTTTTCTGAACAATTTAAGCCCATTGTCTCTTATTTTTTACCATTTTTCTGCAACTACACCAAACTTACCATATTTTCATCACTTTTTCTTGCCATATTTTTGCTATTTTTGGGCGTCGTGGTCTGAAAAGGTTGAGAACCCCTGTAATAAAGTATTTCATGCTCACCTTCCATGAAAATTCTCTCCAATGTTCAGAAAAAAGCTCATCTTTAGATTTAGTTTTTTCCTCAATGTCAATGTTTAATTCTTTTTCCATTTTTCTCTTATGTCATACATGGCTTTTGTAATATTCTATAATTATCACAGATTTCCTTTAGCTTTCTTACTATTATGAACCAAATACTAATAACTTATTAACTGTAAAAACTGAAATGTTTTTGTTCTACAGTTCATAAGTTGCAGCTATGTTTTGTATTAATTGAGAGTATATGTTTTTTATTATTCTGGTATAAAGTCAGGAATACACACTATTTATCTTTAATATTTCACAAGCCTGTGTCCAGTTTTTAATAGTGTTTAAAATACATACAAGTCTTTTCAAAGCTTTTTGTAAATAATTACAGACTTTTAGCTCAGTGTGGGTATGATTTCTAATATATTTTATGAAGCAGAACATAATTTATAGATGTATAAATAAATACTTCATTTTAATGATTCATATATAATAAAATACTGCTGTTTGCCGCATGGGGGAGACAAAGTACACCAGACTGGAACTTTTCCATTAACCTTTATTTTATGAAACCCTGAAGAATAATGGAGACAAAATAAAATCCACCAACAAATAGAAAGTATTAAATGTAGTTTTCTGTATTGAAATAATTATCAATATCTTACTGATTTATAGAAATATAATTGTGTAAGTAAACCAACGAAAAACAGAAATCATTGATAAACTGGACTATAATAAAGCTTATTTGGAAAGTAAAGCTTTAATTGTATTGGTTCCCAGAACTATTGGTTCTCACAGAATAGTTGACTTTCTTGCAAAAATTAAAAAGATAAAATGATTTATGACCATGTGACCAACTTTTATTACAGCAGGGGCCACAAAAAGGTGAAGGTTGATCCAAGGGCCACATTATCCATGTCAGCATATAAAATAAAGGCTGATCCAAAAACAATCAGGGTTTTTGTACATTTATGCAGTAATATTGTGTGTGTTTGGAATCACATCTTTGGACTAATTTTGGATATTTTATTCACTTTGTATTTTCTTTTTGGCATTTTGTATATTTCTTTCCTCATTTTCTATGTTTAATGTTGTTGTTTTTGTTTTAATTTTCTATATATTTTACTCACTTTGTATTTGTTTGGCATTTTGTTTTGATTTTTCCTTGTTTTGCACTTTTTTGTTGTCAGTTTGTGTGTTGTTGGAGTCAATTTGTGCATTTACATTGGGGGTCACATGTGGACCCCCGAGCTGCCTGTATCTGATCAATGATCTGAATAATATCTACTGTCATCCAGGAAGTTTATCATTATTTACTCCATAGTTTATAGTCATCTTAAAGATGGAAATCCTTGTTTTAATCAGAAAATAAAATGGGTTAAAAGTGACCAAAAATGGTGGAAAAGGTTGTGAAATAGGATTTTAAAAACCACAGAAATTAGTTAAAAGTCATTGAAATTTAATGAAGTGTCAGAAATGGGAGTAATGTCACAAAAATACATTACAAGGAGTAAAAATATGGCAAGGAAAAGTGATGAAAATAGATTAAAATATGGCAATTTTGATGTAGTTGCAGAAAAAGCGTAAAAATAATCAAAAATTGTGTTTAAATTGTTAAAAAAATATTTCAAGGAATTTGCCAACTCTCTCCTAGTGTTTTGGGGTAATTTAGTGATAGATTGAGTTTTATAATTTGTAACTATTCCTAATTTCACTTGAACACTATGTTAAACTATAGTTCTGACCAGTGTTTACTTTTAACAGAAACTAGTACTGCAACGCAATATTTTTCTAAAGAAATAACGCCGTTACCGTTACAATATTGTGCGTTTGTCCGTTAGTTTGCTAGCAGCAGTGTACTTCCTGTTTACATTGGCTCTACATATTTTTGCGGGATGCCGTGCCAACCACGGTAAAACAGTAGAAGAAGAAGCATTGTCAGTGTGTTTCTGTTTACACCACGTGCGCCAATCATGGTGAGTCAATGCGAGTGGAAATACGCACATTATTTTTGTCTCCAAAAGATGCATCAGTGAAGCTAAGCTAAGCTAATGCTGGATTTTAACGAACTGGGACAGGTCAGCCAAACTATTTCATGGTATGTTGTTGTAAATATGCAGCCTGTCGCTGCTGCTGAGTCACTGCTAACAGCAGCTCATTAGCCTGATATGTTTAGCATTGTGTAGCTGAGAAAAATGCTGTGAATTAGTTTTTCCACATTTATTTTCATAAGCATTTTCAACAGCAGAATGTGCACCTGGAATATGCACAGCTTACTGTACATTACTGTGCTAAGGCTGAAAAATTACTGTGTTAATTTTGGAGCAGCTGTTTTGTGCTTTATATGCACATCATTTATGGTTGTTTTATAGCAGTTGATCAACAGTGGATTATTATATTATTACAGCACTAATATGAAGCTGTATGGACACAAATGACCCAAAATAAATAATACATTCTTTAATTCTAAGTAACTCAAAAGTTACTTTTTTTAGTAACGCATTACTTTTTGGTGTAAGTAATTAAAATAGTAACTGAGTTACTTTGTGAATGAAGTAACTAGTAATGGTAACTAGTTACTTTTTTTCAGTAACTAGCACAACACTGGTTCTGACACACACTTATCTTTTACAAAGCTTTATCAAGCACATCCACAGATATACTGTACGTGCTATAAATACCAGGTTATTTGGCCTGATTCGAGGCATCTTTGCATAAAAATAACAATTTACATCATTTATTACTTGAAGTGGATATCTGTAAATTTGCCGTATCATCAGCGACTCGCTGCTGTTCCCAGTGCGACAGGGACACGTTATCTGATGAAATGCTTTTAATTGTAGCCTCAGAGATGTTCGTTAGCGTCCCATGCTACTGGAACGGTGCTGTTTGTGTGGATGTAGGTGAACACGTTTCAGTTGGTGATTCCATGGATACGAGAGGTGACGTTGATAAATAATCAGTCACAGTAAAAAAGAACACCTGTCTGACAGTAGTTTCCTTTGAATAAATATATCTATAAACATGTCGCCGTGTCACGTTCAGGGCCGTGAGGTTTAGCTGGATTAGCAGCTTAGCTAGTAGCTAGTGTTGCTGTTTAGAAAGTCATGAAGTTAAAGCTGTGATTGAATGTGTGAAACATGAGGAAACTCAGCAGATGTCAGCAAACATGTTTATGAACACCAGGTCACAACTTTTAACACTCAAATCAAACTCTTTTAATGACTCCATTAATACAGTTAATATTAAACTCACCATATTTTAACCTATTTTCATCACTTTTTCTTGCCATTTTTTTTACTCCTTTTAATGTATTTTTGCTACATTACTCTCATTTCTGACACTTCGACATCATATTTCAATAACTTTTCTGCACATTTTCTCCATTTTCAAGACATTTTTCCTGCACTAATAAACCCTTTCCACCACTTTTCCACCTAATGTCACATATATTGACCCATTATTGTCACTTTTAACCTCTTTTCACCATATTTCAGACTTATTTTTGGCCAATTTAACCCCATTCACCATATTTCCTGCCCATTATTTGCCAGTTTAAACTAATTGTTCTAATATTGACACTTTGAACCCTTTTTTTACCACTTTGTCTGTCTGTTTTTGTCCACTCTAATTTGTAACTTTTTACCGATTTCTGTGGTTTTTAAAATCCCATTTTTCCACATTTCCACCATTTTTGTTCACTTTGAACCCATTTTATTTGTGATTAAAACAATGATTTCCATCTTTAAGATGACTATAGTAATAATAATAATAATAAATGTTCATGGATAACAGTGGATATTATTCAGATGAATAAATAAATGTGGTTATCACAGATTCATAGAACAATGGACCATCATTTTACTGACTTTATGGATGGACCCCAAAAATCTCAATTAATTATATGTGACCCCCAAAAGTAAATACACAAATTGACTCCAATAACACAGAAAATAAGAAAAAAAAACTTACAAAATGAGGAAAAAAATGCCAAAGAATTACAAAGTGAGTAAAATATACAAAATGATGTGACTCCAAAAACACAAAATACCAACAAAAACAAACAAAACGACAACAACAAAAAACATACAAAATGAGGTCAAATAAATTCAAAGTAAGTAAAATATATAAAATGACTGAGTGGCCAGATGCCTTCAAAACACTAAGAAATTTCTTTTGAAAAATTTTAGGGTATTTTTTACATATTTTTACAATTTTTCTGCAACTACACCAAACTCATCATATTTTAACCTAATTTCATCACTTTTTCTTGCCATATTTTTGCTCCTTTTAATTTATGTTTTCTACATTACACCCATTTCTGTCACTTCTACATCACATTTAATGACTTTTCTGCACTTTCATCCACCACTTTTCCACTTACTGTCACATATATTGACCCATTATTCTCATTTTTAACCTCTTTTCACCATATTTCATGCTATTTAAGTCAATTTAACCACATTCATGATTGAAGACATTGAAATGTGATGTAGAAGTGTCAGAAATAGGAGTAATGTAGAAAAAATGTGATAAAAATAGGTTAAAATATGGTGAGTTTGGTGTAGTTGCAGAAAAATTGTAAAAATAAGCAAAAATGGGCTCAAATTGTTCAGAAAATATTCTTAGTTTCTTGGAGGCATCTGGTGACCAACTTTCAGTGTCTCGTGACCCCAAATGAGACCCTGGCCCCAAGGTTGAGAAGCCCTGTCCTCGAAGGTCAAACTGTAGCTAAAATCTCAGGTTTATTGAACAGATCAATAATAAATGAATGTGACAGTTTGCTTTATTCTGTCCATGTTTTTATCCTTTTTGTCATTTAATTCAAACAAATGCAACATTTTAGACGTTTAAAAATGAAATGAAGCCACATGTGTCGCATTGTTTAAATAGTTTGTATTTAAGAGGAATAAATAGGAACAAACCTGTTGTTTTGCAGTTTTTAAATCCTGCTGTGAGTTCTGGTCATATAGAAAATGATTTATGAAGAAAAGAAACTTTATGTCAAAGGACAGAACGAGGAGGTTGTGATAGAATTACAGATGTTTGGTGTGTGTGTGGGAACAAACATGGATTATCTACTGCACAGGCTGCTGTGTTCAGACACGTTTAATGTGCAGTCAGCAGATTAAACGTCTGTCACCATTAATACTGTCATCGTCTATGTTAATTATGTTGATGGTGTCGATCATTGAAAAGTCACCGTCCTGTGGTGGAGGAGGATTTGGGTTAGTGTGAATGACACCAGATGTTACCTCGGATCAGGGGTTCTCAACCTTGGGGTCGGGACCATATTTGGGGTCGCAAGACAGTGGGAGGGGTTCTCCAGATGCCTTAAAGAAAATGTTTTTATTTAGACCATTTTTTTGCTTATTTTTACCTTTTTTCTGCAACTCCACCAAATTACCATATTTTAACCTATTTTCAATACTTTTTCTTGCCATATTTTTGCTCCTTTTAATGTATTTTTGCTACATTACTCTCATTTCTGTCACTTCTACATCAAGTTTCAATGTCTTTTCTACACATTTTTTCCACTTTCCAGACATGTTCAGCACTAATAAACCCTTTTACCACTTTTCCACCTAATGTCACATATGGTGACCCATTATTGCCACTTTTAACTTTGCCAATTTAACCACATTCACCATTTGTCATGCCTAATATTTGCCAGTTTAAACTATTTAAAAAAAAAATTAGAGTGGACAAAAATGGAGAGAAAAGTGGTAAAAATGGTTCTAAGTTTTAATATTGGAACAAATAAAAAAAACTTTGAACCATTTTCACCACTTTTCTGTCCATTTTTGTCCACTCGAATTTTTTTCTTTTAAACAATTTCTGTGGTTTTTTAAATCCCATTTCACCACCTTTTCCACCATTTTTGATCACTTTTAACCCATTTTATTTGTGATTAAAACAAGGATTTCCATCTTTAAGATGACTATAATAATAATAAACGTTACTGGATAACAGTGGATATTATTCAGATGAATAAATAAATGTGGTTATCACAGATTCATAGAACAATGGACCACTGTCTTAGATCAGTGGTGTCTCTAGGTTGCCAGGTTGGTTGGTCCATGTGTTAAAATGGTGACAGGTGTGTATGTAGGACACTTCATTAATTCCATTCACATTAAATTCTGGTTCAGCCAATGATGGCAAATGATATGTAAATAATTATCAGTGTTTTAAACTGAGAGCCTCAACAAACCCAAGTTCACACACACACACACGCACGCACGCACACACACACATACACACACACACACACACACACACACACACACACACACACACACACACACACACACACGCACGCACACACACACACACACACAGGCGAGTTTGGGAAAATAAACCTTAAATATTATGTTTTTGGGGTTCTTAGAACAAATGGAGATGGTGAAAAATAGCATGATATGAGAACTTTAAATAATACCAAAAACACACAAAATAAGAGAAAGAAATGCATACTGAGTAATAAAAAGAACAGACAAACAACAAAAAACACAAAATAACACTGAAAACACAGAATGATTATTATCACTAAACTTGATGTAGTTGATGTCCATACATTGGTTCAGTTATTTCAGTTTTTATAGCCTTCCCTACTGATAATTGGCTGTATATTTGATGTAAATCTCAAATTTTTGGGGGCCTGACTACATATTTCTGTATTTAAAACATGATTTATTGTCACTCAGTATTATATAATTCCAAAATTTCATAGGGTCCTACTTCAATCTGAACATAAATTAGCCATGTAGGTCATGTAGAAACATGTGTTTTTGTGTGAAAAGTGGCTTAAGAGGTTTGTGTTTTTTTATTTATTAAAAAGATGCACATGTTTTTGTTTGTTGGTAATACTTTAAACACAGGTAGCCTTTAACTTCCTCTATTGCAGTGGGATTATTGTGTGAAAAGGTTTTTTTTGATGGATTAAAATAAACATTACATTTAATTCAAGGTGATTCACTTTCAGTCTAATTTTGTAGCCTTTTCCGTGGGCTTTAAGTGACATAGTCTTACTGTGAGAATGTTTGGACGTACACACACACACACACACACACACACACACACACAGAGTGATGTCCGCTCCCACACAGGCCATATGGCGGCGTGGGCCTGGCTGCTGCTCGCTGCATGCAGGCCAACAGTTGGTGGACACATAATTAATTTGCTCTGGCGTCTGCCATTTATTTTCCAACCTACATTTTTTATTAATTGTACAGAGGAGGTTCAAAAGCAAATGAATATTTGGGGCTCCGGGGGCCACCCTTTGTGCAGAGGTTACAAAGTGTCGTCGTTGGATATTTACACACATCCATCCAATTGTTGCTGCCCACGTGCCTTATTTTTCCCTGTTCTGTTGCATCATTTGCTGCTTTTTAAATGACGGAGAAATAACTGCCTGTGCAGGCAAAGCTGAATCAGAGCCAGAATATGAATCTAATCAAGCTGATTGACGAGTAAATGTTATTAGCAGGAGCGATGTGCGCGGTATAATAAATCTCCACAGAGCTGTTTTTATATTTTTTAATCATCAAAAGATGATGATGAAAGTTATCTAAAAAGATTAGAGAGATAGAAAACAGGCATGAAGAGAAAGTGTTCATTAGAAATCCTGAATGTCAAATATGTCTTTGTGTTTTTGTGCTTTTTTACTTGGTGCAGCCTCTGCAAACACAACCATTAGAAACGACAGAGCCAATAATAATAAATAATAATGCACAGACTGATTAGAAACATCACACGAAGGGATGATTGTGGTAAACTTAATACATTGTAGCTGCTCGTCTCTCCTGGGACTCTGTACGAGTCTATAGAGTGTGTGTGTTAGTGATGTCATACATAGTGTTATTCAGATGGAGGCTTTACTGTTCACATCTATAGAGTTGATGTGTCAAATCAAATCATCAAATCACCATATTCACTCTGTTGAATGTTTTGGCCTAAAATTCTTGAAATGTGCCAAAACACATCTGCACCATATGAATTTAATTGCTTTTTAAAAATGGGACTACTACTACTTTAGAGTTCCCACCGTGCACACTTCAAAAATGTCTCACCTACTCAATATTTTCATCCTATCTAATGTGAACGCACTACACACTCATTTACACGTCTAGTCTCTGTCTAGACTCCTAAAAGTCTTGTGCTGTATTCCCTCCTATCTCCTTTCCTATCCACTTTTCCTTAACTTTCTTTTGTTCCCCGTGCGCTGATCTGATGTTGACATTAACGTTTGTTTGTTCATAAAATCAGTGCTTACCACTAAAACAAATGTAAATGTCCTTTGAGAAAAAAATGAGGTTTTCCCAATCAGCACTCCAACTGTGACCTGTGCACATGCCTCTGCGTACGTCTGTGGAACCAAACAGTAGTTTCGTCCACTGTGTTTGTCATCTTTCAGTCTCTAAGACGTCTCCAATCCTGCCCTATGATCCTTTAAGTTAGATCATTCTGTGTTTGGGTCCCTTTTTGTGTACAGCGCCCCCTTCCCTGACAGCGTGTTGGTGCAGTTTTTTCCTGACTTGTTTTACTTTGTTGGAAAGGATATTGAGTTGAGTTCCTGCCTATCTCCAACACGTCACCTCTGTGATAGTTTTAAATGTGATATTTATGATAACAGATTTAATTTTGATCAATTTTGTAAAGAACAACACAAGTAAAACCTATATCTGTCAGTAGCCATGACTTCAATCGTCCTGATTTAATCACAATTAAATCAATCTAAACCGTCAATCTGAAATAATCGAATAGCAGAACGTACAAAGGCTTCCCTGAATATGACTCAATAGTTAAATTTCCATCTTACAAAGCCAAAGGAAAGCTGTCGGGTTAAAATGTCTAATGGGAGCAAACGCTGCCTTTTCTTACTGCGTGAACTATAAAAGCTTTAATTTCACTATCATGGCTGGGATCTAATAGCGATCTGTATTCTCCGTCTGTGTTGCTGCCAGACCAAGCCTTTGAAAAGCCAATTCCTGGGAATTAAAGAAAAGAGATTAAAATATCATTAGGCTCCTCATAATTGAATGTCAGCTTGGAATAAACTTGATTCCCAGCCATTGAACTGAATGTATTCAGCCCCGCCCTGCCATCATATTTCTGGCCTACAAAGGAGGACTGCTGAACTTCCTCCACAGTCATTAAACAGTTTGTTTCCCGACATTTGTTCAAACTGTGGACAAGAAGAGCAGAACGCACTGAAACAAAAGCTGTGGAAATCAATGGAAGGAAGCACAAGCATAATAATATTTAATAATTAAATTCCCCCAAACAATGGCAACGTGAGTGAAGTCGTCGACAAAAGTGTGCAACGACATTTGCATAATTGACACAGTCGGCCCTACCTTCCCCAATCTGTCCCCCCTGTAAATGAATAATGAAGACAATAAAATATGTTGCTAAATTTGGGAACAATAACAATAAAATTTCATCAAGGCCCCCGTGCTCTGATTAATCTGTGCTCTGATTAATCTGTGCTCTGATTAATCTGTGCTGGGGAAAGAGATGGAGATAGGGTAAAAGAAGAGGAGAGGAAAGGGTGACGCAGGAGTGAAAAGTGACAGTTTGCTGTTCTCTTTAGCTTTAATAGTCCTTCAAACCATAGAAAGAAACAATTAACTGATTATGGAGCAACAAGCCTAAAGGGCCGCCATCTTGGTACAGGGCTCGTGGTTCTCAAGCTGGGGTCGCAAGACACTGGGAGGGGGTCGCCAGATGCCTCAAAGAAACTAAGAATATTTTTTTCTTTAACAATTTTTGCCCATTTTTGCTTATTTTCACTCTTTTTCTGCAACTACACCAAACTATGCCATATTACAATATATAACCTTTTTTGCTGTGGTTTTGCTCTTTTTAAAGCTGCAGTTTGTAAAATCCTCTTTCCACTCGAAACAGAAACCAAAAGTTAACCTCCCAGCTCATCCCCGCCAGAGAGCTCACACAGAGGGGGGGCTACACTGATACCAGCTGTCGCTCAGCGCAGAGTGACAACCATCACTCCACATCCAGGCAGTTTTTCACTCAAACTTATCATTTACCCCAAAAACCAAACATAACCAAAATTCATTCGAAAGCCTCTCACTTGAAATGTGTAATCCCCAAAACAAGATTGAAAAACCTACTTTACTGGTGATAGTTTATTGTCCTCCTGGTCTATAGTTTCTCTCTGAATGCTGAGCACTGATAAAGCTATCATAGTAGGTGATTTTAACATTCATGTTGATGATGAAAACAACAGCATAAATACATTATTTACCTCACTATTAGATTCAATCAACTCATTATCTTAATCATGCCCTGGACCTTGTTCTGACATATGGTTTAGATATTGACCACCTGACAATTTATCCTCAAAATCCTATTCTTTCAGATCACTTCCTGTTATCCTTTGAATTCAAAATATCAGCCTGCTTAAATTCTGAGAGAAGAGTACACTATAGTAGATCACTGTCTGAAAAAGGTGTAGCTCGATTTAAATATTTAGTTCCATCATTGCTTATCTCTGATCCATATGATAGAGAGAGTAGCTATCAAGGTCTAACGACAGAGAAAATAGATGATCTTGTCAACAGTGCAATATTGTCACTGCACACAGCTCTGGATGCTGTTGCTCCACTTAAAAAGAAGACAATATGTCATAAAAAGGTCGCTCCCTGGTATAAATCTGAATTGCGTCTTTTAAAACAGGCAACGCAGAAATTGGAAAGGAACTGGCTCTCTTCAAACATGGTAGAAGTTCATATTGTCTAGAGAAAGAGTTTGTTAACTTATAAAAAGCTCTTCGTAAAGCTAGAACTTCCTATTACTCACCTCTAAAAGAGGAAAACAAAAATAATCCTCGGTTTCTATTCAACACTGTAGCCAGGCTCACCAAAAGTCACAGCTCTGTTGAACCGTCTATTCCTGTCAACCTGAGCAGTGATGACTTCATCAACTTCTTTACTGATAAAATTCTAACAATTAGAAACAAAGCTAATGTCCCCCCTGCAGGAGTGCTCAACAATTTCTTAAACAAAACAGCTTCTGAGGTATCCCCAACATGTAGCTTTTATTTACATAGTTTCACTCCAATTGGTTTATCTGAACTGAGCTCAATAGTTAGTGCTTCTAAACCAACAACCTGTCTTTTAGATCAAATTTCAACTCTACTATTTAAAGATGTTCTTCCACTAATTAGCACTAATATGGTGAACTATATTAACACATCTCTAGTAACATGTTATGTATCACAGGCCTTTGAAACTACTGTAATCAAACCTCTCCTTAAAAAAACAACCCTTGATCCAAGTGACTTGTCCAATTATAGACCAACATCCAATCTCCTTTTTGTTTCCAAAATTCCAGAAAAATTCATCACAGGTCAACTATGTGATCACCTACTTAGGAACAATTTATAGAGAGCTTTCAGTCTGGCTTTAGAGCCAATCACAGCACAGAGACTGCCTTAGTAAAAGTAACCAATGATCTCCTCTTAGCCTCAGACAGAGGGTTGGTCTCAGTTCTGGTGATCTTAGATCTCAGTGCAGCCTTTGATACAGTGGATCATCATCTACTGCTACAGAGACTGGGATTAAAGAAACAGCGCTGGGTTGGTTTAAATCCTACCTATCAGACAGAACTCACTTTGTTCATGTTAATAATCTGTCCTCTGCCAGAGTTAATCATGGAGTTCCACAAGGTTCAGTTTTAGGACCAATACTCTTTACATTATATATGCTTCCACTAGGTAACATTATCAGAGAACATAATATAAATTTCCAGTTCTATGCAGATGATACACAGCTTTATCTCTCAATGAAATCAGATGAAACTCATCAGTTATTAAAACTCCAGGCTTGTCTTAATGACATCACATCCTGGATGAGTCGTAACTTTCTCCTTCTTAACCAGGATAAAACCAAAGTGATTTTATTTGGTCCAAAACACCTCAGAGATAAATTATCAGAGTAAATAGTGTCTGTGGATGGATGCAGCTTTTAAGCTACCAGGCCCCTCGCCTTTGGAACCAGCTTCCAGTCTCAGTACGGGAGGCTGCTACTCTCTCAACCTTGAAGGCTAAACTCAAAACCTACTTATATGCTGAAGCGTATACCGTATAATAGCATTGACTTAAACGGTCGCATTTTATAGTCCTTGGAGTTGCTGTTAGAATTCATATAAACGGGAAGAGACTTACACTGCACATGCGCAAACACCATAGGCTGCCAGCTCCTGGTCGATCACATCACCGTCTTTTCTTTTTTAAAGCTCTTTTTCCTGAGATTTGCGAGTGTCTGTCCACTTACGGGTTTTTCTTCTTTGCCTGTTTTAATGGTGACGCTTCAGTGTTCTTCTTCTTCTTCTTCTTCTTCTTCTTCTAATTTGTACGTAGCATTTCCGGAAACAAAACCCTGACGTGTCGTATATGAACGTACAGTGTGAGCAGTCAGATCGTGTCAGAGTGTCAGTCCTTACAGTGTGAGAACATAAATCGTGAGCTGCACACATTCGGACTCTGTACCTGAGTCGCACAGTTTGAGCTGGAGCTGTGAACAACAATAGGGGGGGCCTACTTCTGCCTTGTTTAAGTGTTTAATTAATCTTAAATAATGTCTGACATGCTGACTAGCAAATGGTGTGATTTGGCAGAGAAAAGACCATTGGATGCTCTGTGTATGGACCACAGACAAATGATGCAGACACGGCACCGCAAGGGTTCAAATGTGAACTACAGACGGATCTACGATCTCCGTGATTTGGGAGATCGTCGTCATGTTGTAATCCTTAACGATCTAGTATCATCATATCGCACACCCTTACCTGTAGTGAAAATGTACATAAAAACATGTGTTATGTATTACAAATAAACAAAATATGTGCACCTTCTTTTTTTTTTAAAAAAAAAATCCTTTTAGGATAAACTATGGAGAGCCGCCAATTTGTACTGGACATGACGCCCATTCATTGATCGTTACGGCCTGTCACTTTAAATAAATGGTGCATTGTGGGAGGTAGAGGTGTAACAGGTGTGTTTACATTGTGTGAAGTGTAGTTTTTCAGCAGCTGTGTGTAACTCCTCCCTCAGTGATAAAGGTTGTATGTTAGGAGACGATTAAATATCATCTTTCTCACCAACTTCCTGCTTCTTATGAGCCTCCCTGAACACACTCAGCATCACCATTAGAAACGAGCCATGGCTGAGTAGTTAGGTGTTGGAAATTAACAAATGTTTAGAAACTGTGATGAAAGCTGCGTGAAAGGACATCTGTTCATTGATTGGATGATGCTCCACTACCTCTGAGGATCAGCACCTGAACCAACAGGTAAGTTCTCCTGACAGAGTTCATCATTTACCACAAGGAAATAGGAGGAAACAATGTGGTGGGGGTGTGGTTAGTGCCATGACACCCCCCATAGTTCCCCCTGTAATCAGAAACGTAGTAGTGATCTGAACAAGTAAGTTTACAAGCTGCATTTAACCACTTTATGTGAAGGAATTCTGTCAGAACTTTGGCTTGGTGATCATTAGCTTAGCCTATTAGCTTAGCCCATTAGCTTAGCCCACAGATCCTTCTCATAGCAGCTCAGCTTCAATTGGTCCTCACATACCACCCAATTTAATCGGAACAGAAACGTTTTCAGTGTGTATTTCGTACCCATATTATGAAGCCAACGTCTTAATAACTCTGACTTTGTGTTTTTATTTGGTTTAGAGACGGGTTTTCTCTTGTTGTTATAGCAACCATTAGCTTTATATTACATTTACCATTGTTTAGAAACTGTAGACCAATGGAACACTGTTGCCTCCTGTGAAATGAAGCACAAACATGGCACAAATCATTTTAAAGTGTAGTGCACACTCCAGGCCTGAAGGGGCAACAGCATTTCCTGGAAGTGGAACTTAAAAAACATCCACCAGTGTTTCCTTCAGGGACCATATTGGAGGAGCACCTTCCTCTAAAGCATGGCTTTAAAATGTTTGTCCGTGTGTTCGTTCGGCCTTTTGACCAACTGAGAAGAAACAAACACTCTGATCGTGCTCGACATGAAGACGTAACTGGTAGGAAACAAATTGTGGGAGGGGTCATGTAAAAATCACGCTACACAGATATTTTTATTTGTGCTTCCTACTGGGGTAAAAATAATGCGGTGAACTTCTTGAATAAGCGAACATTGTGGGTGAACTCATCCTTTAGTAACCCGTAAGTTGATCAGTTAAACCGTAGACGTAGCGCTGTCTATGATATTCTGTGTTTGAAAGGGGGAGTGTTCATGGGCGTGTCAGACAGGCACAGAGTTTCTTAAAGAGGGTGACCGTGGCTCAGGTGGTAGTGGGTCGTCTTATGATCGAGAGGTTGGGGGTTCGATCCCAGTACCTGACTATGTGTCGAAGTGTCCTTGGGCAAGACACTGAACCCTAAGTTGCTCCCAGTGGTCGACTAGTGCCTTGCATGTCAGTCCTGTCCCACTGGTGTGTGAATGTGAGAGTGATTGGGTGAATGAGCTGATATGTAAAGCGCTTTGAGACTGCTTCAGTGGTGATAAAGCGCTATATAAAATCAAGTCCATTTACCATTTACCATTTTAAAGAGACAAAGGCAAAATTGAAGCATCATGAAGTGTTGCTACAGAGGCCAATTTCTTTAAAGGTGCAGTCTGCAACTCTTATAAAAGTGACTTTTTGACATATTTGCTAAAGCTGTCTTTATATAAGGACAGCTTTACATCAAACTAGTAGTTTTTGTGAAAAAAACAGACTAATTGAGCCCCGCCCCCTGCTGCTCCTGCAGCCTTTGGCAGATTGCCAGAATGCACCACGACCGAGCAAAAAGAACCAATCAGAGCCAGGATTGTGTTTGATGAACTGTCTGACAGCTGTTGCGCTCACAGTCCCCGCCCCTTTCCCGGAGCTAGAGCACCATCTTTTTTACAGGGGTAGAAGATGGAATTGGTGATTTTTCTTCTTGAAAGGTAATTACTTACATTATGTTTGATTTGTAATTGTTACACTAGAACTCTGTGGTGCATGTGTTGTTCATGTGCACGCAGCAGCCTCTGTGTGGACTGCTGTAAGTGACACTGTGTTGTTACTGCTGCTGCTGCTGAACTGTGTGCACATAGAGAGAGAGAGAGAGAGAGAGAGAGAAGCACTGCAGTAATATGCTTTTAACAGAGCCTGTTATAGAATTTGCTATCTGGCTAACATTAGCTTGTTAGCTCCTCTGAGGGAGGGATCTGAAAGTCGCGGACTGCACCTTTAAGTTTAAATTTTAACATTTGCTGCATTTTCCAAACAATTGTGGGTAGCATAGTTATTTGAGTATGCTATAGAATGGCACTATGTGCCTAAAAAACATGATACCCCCTCTGTAAGCAAATTTTAAACTATTTTCCTCTTCCCATACAAACAAAATTAACCCAGCAAATGAATTATACAACGATGAGTTCACATTTGAACAGTCCAGTCATTATGAGCTCACCAGGAGCCCTTTGGTTTCAGTCCTTTTCTCGTGTGTATTGTGCTGTGCACGTTTCAGGTGTTCTCAGCTCTGTTGTGCACAGCCAAAGGTTGTTTATAGGGTGACTTTCTCATCAGTGCGATTGCACTCACATATTGAGGTGCGCCGCAGAGAATCATGCGCGCACACGGAGCAGTATGAGCGTGCGCCGGCATGCGCTAGGAGCGGCACATATGCGCTCGGAGCACTCGGGTAGATCGCTGCAACAGTATGGTTGTTTTAAAATCCTACGGCACACCTGAACTTGCTTCACGGCACACCAGTGGGCCGCGGCACACCGTTTGGGAACCACTGCAGTAGAGGATGTTCATCAAAAAGTGTCTTACTTTGTCATGTGAACAGAGATTGTTTCGAAAACTTGGCCATGTGAATGTGCAACTTTTTGGAAACAAAAGCAAAACGTTGTCATGTAAACAGGGACTGCAACTGGCTAGGAATTAAATCTCCATGGTAACGGATGCTATTCCACTTTAGATATAACCTGGATAAACTCATCCAGGATAATGAGATAATGCTACTTCAAGCCGTTCCATTGTCTATTTTTTTTTTTGTGAAACATCCTTATTTTCAGGTTCTTTGTTCAGTCTCAAACAAAGACATGAATGATTGGAAACAATGTAGATCCCACTATGGTGATTTACTGAACTACACCTCTATCTCTCATTCTCTGCTCACTTCTTTCCTTCAGAGAAAAGAAGGCTACGCATTAATGAGTCAATGCGGAGCGGTATTATGTTTAATTAGGTAGTTTATATAATGAGGTGTTCATTTCTAATGGAGGGACATGCTGTGAGCAGCACATCTGCAAGAATAACTCAGGCAATCAGCGGCACAAGGACCCATGGAACTGCAAATGAGACTTACTTACTCAGAAATGAATTATGTCTTAATGCCTTTTTGCAAAGCCCATTAATTAAATCCACTGGCATCCAGGTCTTTTTCTTAATTTCATGTACCATTAGCATAATAAACACAATTTGAGTTAGCACAATGTGATCACTTTAATGGATGCTATTTATTTTTGCCCTTATTATTTAAAGCTCTGGTAATGGAGGAAGAAACGTAAATATATCTTAGTGATTGCTGCAGTGAGAAAGACCGTCACAAACACACACTGTACGCACACATACTGCACACACACACATACACACACACACACACACACACACACACACCCTGCATTCAAAAAGATGTTGCTCAGTGATAAACACTATCAACATTTTCACTTTTGTCACAATAGCACGAGTTTAGGGAGACATTTTTATATTTATAGTATGAAAATCAATGCTTTAACATTAAATTAGTGACTGTTTTAATTTTGTGTACATTTATATCTGTCAGGAAGATTTGTATTAAACTAAAGTATCATGACATCTAGTAAATATAGATAAAAAAGCAAAACATAAAACAAAAAAATGGGTAATTCCATGTGATTTTATGATAATCAGACACAGAGACAAGCTACAATGACCTCATGTACAGGATTTTCAATATTCGTCTGTAGTGAAATAATCCAAAGTTGGGGTCCAAAATAAAAATAATGAAAAATGTTCACATCCCAAGAAAGAGTAAACTAATTAAAACAGTTCAGATGTTTTCTTGTTGTTGTGTATTTTTAGGATAAAGTGTTATTGCTGACATTTTGTGTATTTTTACTATTGTTTCATAATATTTTCTGTCTTTCTTTTTGGTGATGCTTTGTGTGTTTTAAATCCATTTCTATATATTTGTGTGTGTAGTGTGTGTGGGGTCATTTTGTATATTTTAATGTTGTTTTAAAGATTTTTTTGTTATTCTTTTTGGTGATGCTTTGTGTTGTGTATATATTTTGTTGTAGTTTTGTACATTTTTCTTTTATTTTGTGTCAACGTGTAGTCGTGCTGTTTTCTTTTTGGACACATTTTGTGCAATTTTTCTGTTATTTTGCAAAATGTTTTGTTATTGTGTGTTTTAAGTCCTTTTACATTATGTCTGTTATTTTGTGTATATTTGTAGGTGTCTCGTTTGTTTTTGGATACTTTTTCTGTATTTTTGCTGTTTTGTGCATTTTTCTGTCCTTTTTGGTGATGCCTTGTGCGTGAAATAATTTTTCTGTTATTGTGTGTGTTTAAGTCATTTTGTACATTTCTCTTTTATTTTGTGTACATTTGTTGTCATCTTGTTAGTTTTTGGACACATTTTGTGTATTTTTATTGTTGTTTTGTATAATAAGTCATTCTGTGTATTTGTATATTCTGTTGTAATGTGTATATTTTCTCTTATTGTGTGTGTTTGAAGTCATTTTGTATATTTTACAGTTATTTTGTGTATATTTGTAGTCGTCTTTGGTTTTTTTTTGGACACATTTTGTGTGTTTTTGCTGTTATTTTGCATATTTTTCCATCATTTTGTGTGTTTACTTTGGGGGCCGCATCAAATTAGGCCCCTGGGCCACCAGTTGCCTATATTTGATGTAGTTATACTCACTGGAAAACAATCAGGACTCAAACAATAGGGTCTGAATGAGCTGGATCAATTTAGTGAGTGACTCAGATGAACCTGGATCCATAAAATAAATTGAATCTATTGGTACTGAACTTATCTTTATCTCTAGAATTCAATGTTGTTCTTTTGTACGTAAGCGAGCAGAAAGGACGATTTGAAGGCCTGGACACTGAGGTTAGAGCGATCTTTAGAACCAAGGAAACCCACATGCACCTTCATTAAAACAATACAAGGACCTAATGTATGGCAGCGAATTTATTCTGACCTTAAAGCGAAACCCTGGAGGTGAGATATGATTAGCGTTATTGCTGAGGACAGGTACATCATTATCTCAATGTACCTCCACCACGGCCAAGTTCCTTCCTGCGACTCGGGCACTGGCACAAGACATAATCTCTCCTCAGGAGCACAAATGCACTTAATCATCAAGTCAACTTCCAGGGACTGAGTGCTCCACGTCTGCTGCAGCCACGACTTACTGCTCAGCAACAAATCTGCACCACTCTTTTAACTCCCAAAATTAATTGCCTAATGGACCAGGGAGGCATGGAGTGTCCTACTTTACCAGGATGAAGTAATCATTTAAATTGAGCCAGGTGAGGACAAGGAGAAGTGCTTTTCTTTTGAAAAGAATATATATTTTATTGGCCTAAATATGGCAACCCAACCCCCATAGGTCCCTGCTACACCAGCCTTTTAAAAGGTTTCATTAAACAGGTTTACAAAGAGATCAACAACCATTGGTTAGACCAGGGGTTCTCAAACTTGGGGTGGCGAGACACTGGTAGGGGGTCACCAGATGCCTTCAAGAATATTATTTTTTAACAATTTGAGCCCATTTTTGTTTGTTTTTACCATTTCTCTGCAACTCCACTAAATTTGCCATAATTTAACCTATTTTCATCACTTTTTCTTGCCTTATTTCTACTCCTTTTAATGTATTTTTGCTACATTTCTCCCATTTCTGACACTTCTACATCACATTTCAAAGCCTTTTCTGCACATTTTTTCCACTTTCCAGACATGTTCAGCACTAATAAACCCTTTTACCACTTTTCCACCTAATGTCACATATGTTGACCCATTATTGTCACTTTTAACCTAATTTTCATCAAATTTCATGATTAATTTTGCCAATTTAACCACATTCACCATTTGTCATACCTAATATTTGCCAGTTTAAAGGGGACATATCATGCTAAATCCACTTTTTTAGCCCTTAAATGCATTTTGTTGTAAATTTAGAGTGCAGAAAAAATCAAATTAGTCTCTTCAGGTGCTCCGTAGATATCTTTATATTCTGTTTTGCTCATATTTTTCAATCTGTTTCGATTTTTCTATTCTCTATTACGTTTTTTGAACTATTACATCACAGTATTTGCAGCGGAACTGCCAAATTAGTACATCAACTCCAGGTCCAACACTTCCTTCAGGTCCAGCAATCCGCCATTTTTATTTCTCGCTTTTATTTTGTAGTCCAAGCTCCAGGATGCAGAAGTTACGAGAGGATAAGTCAAAATGTTGGGTTGTTGGATGTAGTAACCCACACGCTTCATTACACCGTCTCCCAGCATCAGAACCTTTTCAAAGTGTCTGGTTGAGTTTTATTTTTTATAGAAATGTACCACATCTGTGGATAAGGTCATTTTTGTGAGCGCGCAGCACTTCAATGATGACTGCTTCATCAACCTCCACCAGTATAAAGAAGGATTTACAGAAAGACTTTGTCTGATTGAGGGTTCAATTCCTTCTATCTTTGGAGACGATGAACAGAGCACTTCGGTAAGATGTAAATAACGCTAAAAAGTGTGATGATAAGACGTCCCTGTCATTGTTTTGTTAGCATTAGCAGTTGCACCGTCTTCATATGTTAGCGCTGTGTGCTAGTTTTAGATCCTTGATGATATGGCCTACGTGATTTAATTTAAGTCTAAAGTTTTCATTAGTCATTTCATTTTGACGTTTTTGTGAAAAGACTGTATTAAAATGCATTTCGTGACGTTAGCTTGGCGCTAGCCTTAGCTCGGTGCTTGTGTTAGCTCACTTGTTAGGGTTCTGCAGGTTCATCATCTTCATTTTCATCTCGCTCCACTGGGTCAGACTCTGGCTGGAACATGTAAGGCTGGATGGACAAGTCTAACGTTGTTGACATTTTGTAAATAACATGTGAATAAACTTTTTCTGCTCCGCTACATAGCCGTATCTCTTCTATCAAACTACAAAAATGGCCGAGCAGGGTGGAGTTGAACAGAGTGTCACCTAAAGAGGGGGCGGGGTATGGAGTGTCTCATTTGCATTTAAAGAGACCGCACCAAAACAAGTTACTCTCAGAAGCACATCAGAAAAGGGGTAGAAAAGGGGTGGAGCTATAATAATGAGGAATTCAGACCCAAGCATTGCAGTTCTGCTTTATATAGACCACAACTGTATGATTTATATGTAAAAAGGAAGGATTTAAAACCATGATATGTCCCCTTTAAACTACTTTAAAAAAAAAAAAAATAGAGTGGACAAAAATGGAGAGAAAAGTGGTAAAAATGGTTCTAAGTTTTAATATTGGAACAAATAAAAAAAACTTTGAACCATTTTCACCACTTTTCTCTTCATTTTTGTCCACTCGAATTTTTTTCTTTTAAACAATTTCTGTGGTTTTTAAAATCCCATTTCACCACCTTTTCCACCATTTTTGGTCAATTTTAACCCATTTTATTAGTGATTAAAACAATGATTTCCATCTTTAAGATGACTATAATAATAATAATAAACGTTCCTGGATAACAGTGGATATTATTCAGATGAATAAATAAATGTGGTTATCACAGATTCATAGAACAATAGACCATCATTTTACTGACTTTATGGATGGACCCCAAAAATCTCTCCCCTTTATTCCCCCTTATAGATGGTCCTGTCTCCACATGACTGTTCTTCAATGTTCATGTCTGTGTTCAACCACCTTCAGCTACAGTGAGGGTCCCCGCTCTCTGGAGCCTTTATTTTGGAGGGCCACAGGCTGAAAAACCAACAACGCACAAATACATTACACGCTGCATTTGTGTTTTTGTATGAGATTCAAACCAACTCTGATTGTGACTGAGTGACCTTTGACACACCTCACTGTAATGGATGGAAACATGGAATGATTGAAG
Organism: Gouania willdenowi; assembly: GCF_900634775.1. Lineage (NCBI taxonomy): Eukaryota > Metazoa > Chordata > Actinopteri > Blenniiformes > Gobiesocidae > Gouania > Gouania willdenowi. The sequence continues at coordinate 36,072,178 of NC_041047.1, forward strand.
GAGAAATGGCTCCACGTGTCAAGTGTTGAGTGAAAAACACATGACACTAAAACCCATTAGTGAGAGGCAGCCCAGAAGCATCCACCCCCCACCCCCCACCCCCCCGACCACTAACTCTCTTCTGCACCACTAGCTCAGGGCTCCGACTGGGCTTCCCTGAGTTTGTTTGTGTCTCTGTGTTAAATGAGGAAATGCAATAATAATAAAGTGACTTGTTGGACAACAACGCACAAAAAAAAGAAAAATTAGACTTAAAATTTATAGACTAGATTTGCGCTAACCACAATGTGTTTTTTTTTTATACAATAATGCAAAATTGATTAGTAACATAATTGATAATCTTGACGATACAAAAATGTGTGTCGAAGCGTTGTTTAATGATGTAAATTCATGATCAAATCATTGTTTCTGCAGTACCATACACGACCTGCTGTGGGCAGTGTCGCTTCACCATTTACATTGTGAAGAAGAATTGAGCAACAGAAGAAGAACCAACCTAAAGTCTCACAATTTCGGGACCATTTCATTGAAAACTTATACTTCAACAAATACATTACGCAATCTCCAACAAATTAATTCATATACAATTCATACGGAAAGTATTCACAGCGCTTTGCTTTTCCCACATTTCATCATGTTACAGCTTTATTCCAAAAGAGATTCAATTTTTTCCTCAAAATTCTACACACAATACCCCATAATGACAGCATGAAAAACATTTTTTTTTTTAAATGTAAAGAATGAAAATATATGTACATAAGTATTCACAGCCTTTGCTCAGTACTTTGTTGTGGTACCTTTGGCAGTAATTACAGCCTCAAGTCTTTAGGAATATGAAGCCACAAGCTTGGTACATCTATCTGTGGACACTTTGGCCCATTCCTCTTTACAGAACCTCTGGAACTCCATCAGGTTGGATGGGGAGCGTCGGTGCACAGACATTTTCAGATCCTCCAGAGATGTTCAATGGGATTCAAGTTTGGGCTCTGGGCCACTCTAGGACATTCACAGAGTTGTCCTGAAGCCACTCCTTCCATATCTTGGCTGTGTGCTTAGGGTCGTTGTCCTGTTGAAAGATAAACCGTCGCCCCAGTCTGAGGTCAAGAACGTTCTGGACCAGGTTTTCTTCTAGGATGTTTCTATACATTACTGCATTTATTTTTCCCTCAATCTTGACTAGTCTACTGGTTCCTGCTGCTGAAAAACATCCCCACAGCATGATGCTGCCACCACCATGCTTCACTGTAGGGATGGTATTGTCCAGGTGATGAGCGGTGCCTGGTGTCCTCCAAACATAACGCTTGGCATTCACGCCAAAGAGTTCAATCTTTGTCTCATCAGACCAGATAATTTTGTTTCTCATGGTCTGAGAGTCTTTCAGGTGCCTTTTGGTAAACTCCAGACAGGCTGCCATGTGCCTTTTACTAAGGAGTGGCTTCCGTCTGGTCACTCTACCATACAGGCCTGATTGGTGAAGTGCTGCAGTGATGGTCGTCCTGCTGGAAGGTTCTCCTCTCTCCACAGAGGAACCCTGGAGCTCTGTCAGAGTGACCATCAGGTTGTTAGTCACCTCCCTCACTAAAGCCCTTCTTCCCTGATCACTCAGTTTAGAGTGACGACCAGCTCTAGGAAGAGTCCTGGTGGTTCCAAACTTCTTCCATTTAAGGATGATCAGTGGAAACAATATGCACCTCAGCTCAATTTTGAGCTTGATCTCAATGGCTGTGAATACTTATGTACAAGTGATTTCTTCGTTTTTTTATTTTAAATTTACCAAAAAAATCTAAAACAAACGTTTTTAAGTTGTCATTATGGGGTATTATGTGTAGAATTTTGAGGAATAAGGAATAAGGCTGTAACATGATGAATACTTTCCGTATGCACTGTATATTCTGTACAGTCTCTGTGTTTTATAACTCTTAAAATATTTGTATATTATGTACATTAAAGTAAGAATTGTATTTTTTTTAATAATTTGGGAAACTGTATAATGAAAACCCTGCAAACTCTGCATATGAGTGTTGGGGTGTGCCATCTAGGGAATCTCACTATTCGATTATTAAACGATTATTGCGATTTTTGATGCATCTTTTTTTCCTCACTTTATGGCTTTTTTTATACTTTTAAACATGGTATATGTGTCCATATCAGTTGAAAAACTCCCACCCAACAGTCCATGATTACTCATTAACTTAAGCCACCAGAGTGTGTCAGTGCACTGTTTAAGGGAGAGTAAAGGTTCCTTAGGAGAGCTCTTCTTCTCTGCTTCATTTACCAAACCTCAGAATTGGTACCGTCATCCCCTATTTTGAAAAATATAGTTTTTTCTACTGATTTATTTAATAATTTACACAAAAATTCATGTTTTCTGTCATTTTCACTTTTTCCTGTTGGTCGAATTGGATGTTTTGAAGGGCCGCATTTGGCCCCCGGGCCATGAGTTTTACCCAAGTGATTTAGAGCAAACAAAAGCAGCGCACGTTGTCATTTTGATTGAAAAAGCTGCTAAATGATCTAAAAATCAGGCTGAATGTTTCAAGACAAAACAATGGGATGTTTAGCGACAGTGGGGCCGTGTGACATCATCAATTTCAAGATAAACACATGCTCTAAAACTGTAAAGTAGTGCCATTTTTAAAAGGAAATTAAATGAATATAGTGCATAATATTGTGTTTCATTAGGTCTCGATTTACTCATTAGGACATTTAGAAGATTTTAGGCCAAACTTGTAAAATCAGTGGATGATCCCTTTAAGGCTGATATCTTGTGGACTATTTACTTTTTGTCGGTAGAATTTTAGAAAATGTTATTTTTTCTTTTCTTTATGTTCTGACGATTTAAAGTATTAGACCGGACTAATACCCCAATTTACAAAAAAACCAAAAAACAAAACAAAAACTAAACTGAAGCTAAGCATTTTCAAAATATAAAAGCTAGCATAGATCTTCTAATATGTTCATTTCAAAGATTTTAGGCCAGATTTGTAAAAACATTGGAGGATCCAGTTTGAAAGTGGCATAAATGATAATTCCTGATTTCAGTTATAATAGTGCAAATGTTTAATGTAATTAAATCCACTTTTCTCCTGCTCAATTTTGCATTTTAGTGACGCTACAAAGAGATTCTACAGAGTATGTTGTGTTCAACGTAGAAACTTCTGTCAAAATGATCCGAATGGTTGTTAATTCATACGTACATTCCTATTCACTCAAATGGGAATTTAGCGTTTCTAATTAATTTAGCGTGGATGTTTCTGGACATGTTGGAGGAACCTGAGATGTAGAAAAACATGCAAACTCTTCAAAGGAATGATCCACGGCCATGCTAGTAGTCAAACCCAGCCCATTGAAACACAGAGCTGCTAAACTGTAAATAATAAATGATATGTGGATATTCAGGTATCAGACTTGATCGATGTAACCAAACTAACCCTTTGGTTCTCAATAGTTCCTTTTTGACACCATCTGCTAAGAGTGTTTGACACATAACGGGACGTATGGGGATCAATAGCCGCGCTGCGTGCTTATATTACCCTGAGAGTCATTGAGTGGCGCCATGAGCTCATCGCTAATGACTGAAGATCGATGGGCAGAAACTTGACTGTGGTTTGTTTCAGTGTGTGTTTACCATCCCGTGGCTGACGGCTGTACCACTGACACGCTGCACCTCGGGACTGGACCCAGAAACAAAACACACAAAAAAAACAGGCAGTGGAAATACACTGGTTAACAAGGTTTTCAACTAGTCTAGACACGTTTACATGAGAGCTTTAATACCCCTTTCATTCAGAATACAAGGTCAATCCTCTTTAAACTGACCTTGTGAACACTTAATTCCGAATGAAAATGGTTATTCCGAATGAAACTTAAATCTGAATTAAGTGGCTAGATTTATTGATTGATTGTTTGTCTTTTTAAATGTTGACTGCACTTTCAGCTCCTTGCACAATATTTTTCCAATGTGGTTTTACTGCAAATGGCAAATAAACTGAACTGAACTAGTTTATTCTGATTGTATTTCCAAATGAATCAATTAAACGATCTTGTAAACATTTAATTCCGCTGTAAGTTCATTCTGGTTGTTCTGAGCATGCTCGTCCTGTCGATGACGCGCTGGTGACGAAATAATCCAAGATGGCCGCCTGAAGCAAGCATTGGACTGTAGCCGAGACTTTAATTAATAAGAGCTTTAGGGGAGTTATAATAAAAAAGTGGATGGACGGAACAATAAACATGAGGACATTCACACAGACATTTGCTAATGAAACAGACTACATCAGGAAAATGAGCTTCCTGTAGTTGGAGGTGGAGCCCCCCCCCCTTGCGTTGACCGCTGGCTTTGATTGGCCAGTGTATGTTTTCCATCTCCTGCTCAGCGGACAAAAGTGAAACGTGATAAGTGAAAGTAATGCTACTGGACAGTTTGTTGTAAGGGAATCGTTTATAAATGAAAGATGGACATAAACAAACAAGTAAAAAATATTTAATGTCAAATGTATTCACATTTTATTTAAATAAAGTTCAACCAACACTTTAGTTTAAATTAACAGGATGTTAACTTTTCTGCTCTCATTTTCAAAAATCATTACTGTACTAACAAGTTGGGATGAATCACGGCCCGGCCCGCGGAACGTCTCCGCGCCGAATAGTACGTACCACGTTCCTGAGAATTCAGTCAAATAACTCGGTTTCTCTAGACATCCGCTCATAGACTATCCATGTCAAATTACAGCCTGATTCAACGAGCATTAATGGAGTAGTCATTTGAAAAATGGGGCCCAAAACTCCAAAAGGGGTTGGGCACACGGGCCCCTAAAAGAATTGTGCGAGGCCTAATCGTAATTTATGTTGAAAATCACATGACTATGTTCCCAAAAATTTGGAAATTACGGGAAGTAGGGTTTGAGCGTCTCATCATATTCATTCATATCAAACGGAGGAGTAGTCATTTGAAAAAAGGGGGCCCCCGGGGGCCCCCGGGGGCCCCCTGGCACCCCTGTGACACGTATGGGATAATGGGCCCCATTCATATATTGATATGTGCCAATGATTACGTACCACCATCCGTCATAATATTTGACTTGCAAATAAGTGAGAAATCAACTTTTATTTTTTGTTTTCTTTTGGGGCCCCATTTTGAAAATCGGGCTCTGAGCGTCGATGCGTTTACATCCATAGATTATAGCTACTAAATTTCAGCTCAATCTGTTTATGAATAACAGTGATTTTAACTGGTGTACACAACAAGAAGAAGAAGAAGAAAAAGAAGAAGAACAACAAAATGAGGGCGTTTTGAGTCTGGTAGTCCAGCCTAAAAAATGTTATAACCTCCTGTTTGAACCCCCGTCCCACACTTTTAGAACCACAAGCATTAAGACTATTTTTCTGTTTTTAACAGACTAAACCGATCTGTTCATAAACAACGTGAGTCCTGTTTATAATTGCTCTCTTCCAGTCAATGATGACAGATTGAAAATGAGTGAGAGTGACACCGTGAGCCGCTGTGGTTTCAGGCTGAGAAGCCACATCCAGCCTCGGGCTCGTCCACTCCATTTTTTCCTCTGATAGAGACTTATTATTACCTTCCCACAATAAATTGCTATGGAGGGGCCGCGGGGAAATGCTGCTCTCCGTTTCTGTAACAGTGGCATCTCAGATATCATTAGGAAAGTAGTGAGCAGGGGACAGCAGATCAATGGGCTCTGCCACAGAAGCATTAGTACACACTGTGTATGATCAGTTTACTGAGCAACAACACCGCCTCTCTTACTGGAAACAATTGATGCATTGTTGCAGTGAAATTAATCCCCCTGAATTCATAACCACAATCAGATACTCAATTGGCACAAGGCAGAACAAACACAGTGGATGGCAGCAGAGGAATAGGATTCATCTTTGAAACAACAGAGACAAAACCCTGGAAATCATGACACTTTGTTATCTCAAAGACATAAACTGGGTTTAAACTATTTCATTCATATTCCAGATGTTTGCCTGAAAAAGCTGTTTGTTCTAGAAACTGCTCATCCAAACGTGTGAGTTTCCTTTGAAAATATTGAGTTTTGTACGATATAAACATGATCGACATGTTGTGACTCAGCAGTTTGTGCTGAAATTCAAGTTTCCTGTGATTCTGTGAGTTTATACACAGTCTAGACACTATTTAAAGTGTGAGACAGACAATTATTTACACAGTTATCAACATTATGTCAGGAGCTGGGGTTTTTGGGGTTCTTTGGGTGAGGAGGGGGGTCATGGTATGTTTTGGTCATTGCATTTCCATTCAGAACAGGATATAAAAAAAAGATGACATTTTAAGATGAAATACAGTTTTCTTTATCAGGGCCAAGAAGGGATAAAACAAAACTTTAAAAATGGTTAATTTTCATTTTCTGTTTCTAAAAAACAACAAAACATGAAATGTTAGAAGACAAAAAAAACACCTATTTTCTATTTATTTATTTTTCATTATGTAGCGACCGTAAAGTGCTGTTTTCAAAGTAAGAGCACGTGTTTCAGACAACCATGACCTGTTCTCTGAGAGACACTTTTTTATTGTTTCAAAAAACAATGTACGTAACGTACTATGAAAACTACAACATCCGGCCGCACAAAATATCAACAAAACTGTCTTTTTTTTCGTTTCTGTCTCTTAATGTTTTCATTTTTTGGGATTTTTAGAAACATAATGAAGTTCAATTGTTGTTCATCTCTTCTCAATCCTTATAACGAGGGGCCACAGGGCCCTCGGCCTCCCTGTCAAGCACCGTATTTCACGGCCTGATCCCAGGGCCACGACAGGGCTCGCCGCGGGCACACTCGTCGGTGATGTGCTGGTGTTTGTGGGGTATCACGGACACTGGACTGGTTTGTTGTCCGTTGCTAGGAACCGAATCCCCACTCTGTACACCCGGGGTTTGGGGGTGGGAATCCCCACTCTGTACGCCCGGGGTTAGGGGGTGGGAATCCCCACTCTGTACGCCCGGGGTTAGGGGGTGGGAATCCTCACTCTGTACGCCCGGGGTTAGGGGGTGGGAATCCCCACTCTGTACGCCCGGGGTTAGGGGGTGGGAGCTATGGCTGAGATTTGCAAGTATCTCTCCACTTCCGGGTTTTCTTCTTCGCCTGTTTTAATGGTGACGCTTCAGAGTTCTTTTTCTTCTTCTTCTGATTTTAACGTTGCATTAACGGAAAAAAAGACCCCGATGTGTCGTGTATGAACGTACAGTGTGAGCAGTCAGATGATGTCAGCGTGTCGGTCCGTACAGTGTGAGAATATGAATCGTGAGCTGCGTACATTCAGGCTCTGCACATGAGTCGCACAGTTTGAGCTGGAGCTGAGAACAATCATTGAAAAAATCACACAGTGTATCCCAACCTTAATGTTTTCAGTCACCACCTTAGATAGTGGGGGTCTCCAGTCTCTGTCACCGTTATTTTGGGGGTAGAGAGTTGAAAAGTTTGGGAACTCCTGCTTTAAGGGAGAGTTTTAGGAAAGCTCTTCTTCTCTGCTTCATTGTCTCCTAGGAAACCGTGAAGTTGAAACTGTTGCCCCCTGCGGTCACAGATTTTTTCTTTTTTCTGTAAACAAGAGATTTATATCGACATCTTTAATTTTTCTTGTTTTTTAGAGCAACCACAAGCAGCAAAAGTTGTGATTTTGGCTGAAAAAGTTACTAAATGATCTAAAAAGCTGCTAAATGATCTAAAAATTTACTAAATGATCTAAAAAGTTACTAAATGATCTAAAAATTTACTAAATGATCTAAAAAGTTACTAAATGATCTAAAAAGCTGCTAAATGATCTAAAAATTTACTAAATGATCTAAAAAGTTACTAAATGATCTAAAAAGTTACTAAATGATCTGAAAAGTTACTAAATGATCTAAAAAGCTGCTAAATGATCTAAAAAGCTGTTAAATGATCTATAAATCAGGCTAAATGTTTCATTCCAATAGAAAACAATGAGATGTTTACAGGCAGTGACGTTGTGTGACATCATCATGTAATGTTGTTCCTGAAATATTAAAAGCTGAAAATGGAATAAAAACGAAAATGGAATAAAAACGACACAATTCCCCCCGTACCGGTCCGTCAGAAACACTTCCGTTGCGGAAACCCGGTGGCCGGGAAGTGTCAGGTGAATGCATTTAAATAAATGAACACAAATGCAAAAAGGTCACAACACAAATGCAAAATGGCTACAACGGAAGTGTTTCCGACGGACCGGTATTACAGACGAACACGTTTCTGGCAGATGTTTTTAACCCACCAGAACAGTTAAGAACAAGAAGAAGACATCGAAACGCGTATGAAAGTAAGTGAAAGTTGATTTTCATATCAGGCTATCATATCATAATACCCGTCCGACTGTCCGTCTCTAATACCAGTCCGTCGGAAACACTTCCGTTGTGGCCGGTTTGCATTCGTGTTGTGACCTGTTTGCATTTGTGTTCGTTTCTGTAAATGCATTCACCTGACACTTCCCAGCCACCGTAATAATAAAAGTAACTCATTACCAAATAAAGTAACTATATGTAAAAAAAAAAAAAGTTGCTATATGTCAAAGAATTCAGATTTTTTAGATGCGTGTGTCGTTGTGAGGTGCTTCATTGAATTAGAGTTGTTTACAACAGATGTGGACAAAGTCTTCTCTCATGGATATAATGAACACTTCACATGTACGTTCTTGTTTTTGACCATAATTAATATAAAGTAGTGTTTGTATCGTCACCTTAAAAATGACAACTTTTCATCTGCTCCACGCTCACCATCCATTTTTAGATTCTTGTTGTAAATTCATTATAAAATCTTTCTGCTTCATTGTTGCTGCAGTACAATACATGACCTGCTGGGTGCAGTGTCGCTTCATCATTTACATTGTGAAGAACAATTGCGTAACAGAAGAAGAACCAAGTCACATGACTCGAGCTCCAAAAAATAACGTATTTTTAAAAGAACAACAAAATAATTCATCTATATTTTGTAGTCACTGTTTTTTATTGCACTTAAAATATTTGTATATTATGTTCATTAAATTAAGAATTGTATTTTTTCCAAATGAATTTGGGAAAATCCCGGCATACACTGTGTAAGCTTTACAGCTGATCTGAGGGCCTCATTATCAACATTCATGTCAGCATTAGAATAATGACTGATCTGAGCATTAATACAGGTTTTGTCTTTGTGTTTTGTTTTTTTTTTGTGTGTTTTTGTTATAATTATGTGAACTTTTGTCATTTTCTGTATTTTTGTTGTTGTTTTCTGTTTGTTGACAGTTTGTGGGTCTTTGGAGCAATTTTATAATGTGGTGTTGTTTTTTGTGTTTTTGTTTGTGTCTGTCTTTGTTGTCATATTGTGTATTTTTGGAATTTTTTGTGTCCTCTGCATTTTGCTGTGTTTTAAGAGATATGTTGTGTTTTATATCAGGCTATATATTCTGTGTGTGTGTGTGTGTGTGTGTGTGTGTGTGTGTGTGTGTGTGTGTGTGTGTGTGTGTGTGTGTGTGTGTGTGTGTAAAAACACTGGCTCTGATTGGCTACCATGACACATGACGCCGCCTTAGCCAATCACAATCACTCACCTGGTTTTTAACCCACCTCCTCACTACAACTGCGAATGAAGTTTTCAGATAACGGTTTATTCAATCAATGCACGTAACGCACCGTATTTAACGTTCACTAACGTTGACTGGGGTTTCCACTGGATACATCTCCGCTGCGCCACGGCACCGATCCGGTTTTTCCCCGCTGTCCGACATCTCATAATCCCCACCGGTTGCGTTTTGAGTGCGGCACGGTGCACTCCGGTTGGATGACTATGACGTCATGAGACATAATCGTGCGAGAACACAGTTAAATGTATGTGTTATAAACAATAAACAGATAAACAGGTCAGTGTTCCTAACGAAGGAGAACAACAAGGTTGGACTCTGGATTTGTCATAGACACATTTTTTATCAACAGAGAAGAGATAAAACTGTAAAACCAGTAAAACATGAACTAAATCAAAGTTGCTGCAGTTTACAGTGAGTTACAGTATGAGAGGAATCAATATAGTGGATGTGAATTTGTTTTTACACATTATGACATTTTGGTGATGTAGTTTCTTGAACTATAATCTGAAGTGTTTTATTTTGAAAAGTAACCCGATATTTCATTGCAGAGTACGTGCTTAATTTCCTGTTTAGCTTTATTTGCTCTGTGCTGATTGATGCGTCGTGCTCCGGTGTCCGTCAGAAATAGAAGTCCTGTGTATATCTGGTGGAGGGCACCGGACTACCACATCTGGGAAGGAACAGACACACAGCACAGCGGACCCGGTGAAAATTAACACATAGACTAAAGTGGAAACCTATCAGCTCTGGTGACGTAACGCAGTGGAAATTGGGTGTAATGGTGTTTTAAAGGCGTATACAGTAATTAGTTAGATTACCCCGTTACTGAAAAAAAAAAACTTTGTTACCGAACACAGTAATTTTAAACGCCGTTATTTTAAACGCTGTTATTCCAAACACTGGTCCCAACACTTGTCCTACCATTGATACAAACACCTTCTATATCTAAGATTATTCTCAGATGAATCTGAGTTTATCCCAACATTCTGATGGAGCAGGGCACACACCAACAGTTTGTCATCAAAGAGCTGGTGATTGGAAAAGTTTCCAAAGTAAACATCAGGACCTAAAAGGCTTCAAACAAGCAATCATCCACCTGCTCACACGTCCTGTTTTATAGGTCACACACACATTGGTTTGTCAGCTCCAAAATGTGGAAGTCACATCTTCTGCAGGGAACAATAAATATTTCAGAGCGGTTGTATCAGTTAAGTGACGTGCTCACAATGAGAGGAGCTTGCAGTCTGAATTAAAGATGTACTGTGGCTGTATTAGATTAGCCACAACCTGTAATCTGTCACTTAGCTGCAGCAGGCCTGGCTGTTTGAACTGATGTAAACTGCTGCTGTCTGGACTCAGAGCTCCACGCTGTAATGGGGATTCATCGATCCACTGCTCCTGAGCTGATTGAGTTAGATAATTAAAAAGCCTCTTGTATCAGTTCCATTAAGGATTGTTTGTGTTGCTTTTTTTTTTTTCTCGTTCCTGAACAGAACAACTCCAAACCCACACTTTACCTTTTTTAGCCTCATTCCCTGCATCGTCCTTACGACTTATGTATCTATTAATCATCATTTTACAAAGTAAAGACAATAAACTAATGTTAGCAATACGTTTTATTGATATCTCACACTTTGATCAGTATTTCTCAGATGTTTTCTCATCAATTTTCTCTGACACAACTATGATAGATAGTTTTCATTTCCAGTTAAAGGCGTGTAAATATGCAGAGGACACCAAATCAAGGTCATTCAGTGCCCTATGCAAGAAATACATTAATAAAAAATAAATAAATACATAGTTAAAAAAAAAAAAAGTCTATACAGTGTGTACACATTATTATTTATTTTAAATATCAAGACAAAACGATGCAATTCTGCGACACAACAAACCATTGGAAAAAAATACAACCTATTTTAAAAATTAGAATATTACACAATAAAACAATATAACACCAAGAAGTACAGTGCAAACGTCCTGAGAGAACAATAACAACAATGGTGCAAAAATCCTGAAGCAATGCAAAAACATGATATCAAAAGTTTAAAAAATATATAAAAGTTTCAGTGCAAATAAAGTTCTACTTCTCTGTTTGGTTTTAGTAGTCAGTAACAAACATATTAAAACCAAAGAACACAATGTGCAAACAACACAATATGATTATATAGATTAGAACAAGAATTAAAATAAAATAGATATAAATATGCATAAATATGAGCAGGAGATCAGCTGGAATAGTTGCAGATTTTTTATATTAATATTTAATTAAGAGAAAACATGTACAATGAGTTTAAAGGGTGAGTTTTAAGTTTATTATACCTTTTTCAATTATTATTATTATTATTATTATTATTATTATTATTATTTTGGGGGTGGGTGCAATTTGGCACCCCTTCAGCAGATGGCGCCCTCTGCAGCCGCCTGTGTTGCCTGTTGGAAATGCCGGCCCAGGTAGAAAAGGTGATGTAATGGGATTTCAAAAACAACAGAAATTTGGTAAAAGGTGCAAATTAGAGCGGCCAGAGTCGGGCAAGTGTTTTGTCAAACTTGGAAAAAAAAACTCCTCACCTTTAAAGTGATGTCATGTCTGACTGAATCCATATATTCCATCAAAAGTGTCTCAAAATCTTCCTCAGACATTTAAAAATCCAATGAATCCCAGCTTTTAGTCCAAAACACAGTAAAACTACTGTAAAAAAAAAAAAAAAAAAAAAACATGTAACGTTTAATTTATCTGTGAGGTTGAATCGTGTCATTAAAAAATCACCATTTTTAGATTCATGTTGTAAATTCATGATAAAAACTTTCTGCTTCATTGTTGCTGCAGTACCATACATGACCTGCTGGGTGCAGTGTCGCTTCACCATTTACATTGTGAAGAAGAATTGCTTAACAGAAGAAGAACCAAGTCACATGACTTGAGCACCTAAAAATAATGTACTTTTAAAAGAACAAAATAATTCATATACATTTTGTGCAGTCACTGTGTTTTATGGCACTTTAAATATTTGTATATTATGTACATTATATTAAGAATTAGGAAAACTGTAAAGGAAACTTTTACTCTGAAATACTCTATTGCAGGGCAGGGCAAACTTTTTGGCTCAGGGGCCACATGGACTTTTAAAAATTGACAGATGGGCGGGGCCAGCACCCGATGCATACTTACATTCTTCTTCTTCTTGTCTAAAGTTCAAATTTATAAAATTTCATAACAAATCAACCATATGCATTACAGATTTGCAACTTTCACCCAAATTTAGCCCCAATTCTAAAGAAATGTTTGTAGATTTAAGGAGAGACAGGTCTGTTAGTAGAGCAGTGCTTCTCAACGTGTGGTGGAGAATGGAGACATGACAGGTGGACATTTTCAATTTCATGCCAATGTTCGTAAAAACCCTTTCTTCATCGACAATAAAGATCCTTACTCGGCACATTTGGAATCCTAAAATGTATCACAAATTAAAAGAACATTCAACACACTGCGAAATCCCACAATAAAACATCAACAAACAGCTTACTTTGATTATCTGACGTGGAAGAACTGTTTGTCAGGCCAGATATCCAAGTTTCCGCTTCTACCATGAGTAAATGGACTTGGTAAATGGACTTGATTTTATATAGCGCTTTATCACCACTGAAACAGTCTCAAAGCGCTTTACATATCAGCTCATTCACCCAATCACTCTCACATTCACACACCAGTGGGACAGGACTGACATGCAAGGTGCTTGTCGACCACTGGGAGCAACTTAGGGTTCAGTGTCTTGCCCAAGGACACTTCGACACATAGTCAGGTACTGGGATCGAACCCCCAACCTCTCGATCAGAAGACGACCCACTACCACCTGAGCCACGGTCGCGGTGAGTAAGTTCTTCTGCTGATTCTTCTTCTTCTTCTTCTTTGTGGGTGTGTTATGGCGGCCACCGATCTAACTCTGCTTTCTTCCTCATCTTACATTTTCCGTCCATACCTAGTAGGATGTCAGGCATCACAGGACTAAGTCAAAGGAATACAGTCATAATTATGATATTGTAACAGACTGAGACCCAATGTAGTTTATTCAACAAGTGTTGTGGTTTCCCATGGCCGTGAAGGCATCATTGTTACTGCCGCTTTCTCTGCCAATGTTCGTCTTTGTTTACATGTGTTCTGCGTGTTGATTGGCTGGGTGCCTGGAAAAGGACAGGCGTAAACGGAGAACGGGAGAACATTTGGTTCCCACTGGAGTTGAGATAAAAGACGGAGCAAGATGGTTCATTTTGTGTTTTAATTGTTTATTTTGGCTTCGACGGGCCGGATTATAAAGACCAACGGGCCGAATGTGGCCCGTGGGCCGTAGTTTGCCCACCTATGCTCTCTTGTATCCAATCTGAGGTCCTCATTATCAATATTCATGTCAGCATTAGAATAATGACTGATCTGAGCATTAATACGGGCTGAAAAGGGTTTTGTCATTATGTGTGTTTTTGTTCTTGTTGTAATTATGTGAACTTTTATGTAAATTTTCTGTTATTTTGTGCTTTTGTTGTTGTTTTCTGTCATTTCTTTTTGTTTCAATTTTGTTGACAGTTTGTGTCTTTGGAGCTATTTTATAATGTTTTTTTGTTTTTGTAGTAGTTTTTGTTTGTTTAAGTGGTTGTTGTGTCTGTCTTTGTTTACATATTGTGTATTTTGGAATTTTTTTGTGTCCTTTTGTTTTTGGAGATATTTTACGTATTATGTCGGACTATATATTCCATCCAAGTTCTTTGTTTTTGCGGCTGCACAGAATTACCACCGTCGTCTGCTTTACACACAGTAAATTTGAGTTGATTGTAAAAATATTCACTTCCATTACAGAATTCTGTCTTTGTGTTTAACAACAGGGTTTTCCATCACGAAGCTGGTGAAGGACAAAATGTGTGTTTGTGCTAATATGAACATCATGATCAGAGTATGACGTGTTTGACGAACACATTTCCTTCCCAAACAGGATGTTGAGTGCATGTGTGTGTTGGGGGGGGGGTCTGCTTTGTAGCTCCTCCAACAGACCAACTGTCCTCTGCTGTCAGTGCGAGCCGCGCCAAGCCTACTCAGTAATGGCTATGATGTCTGCGGCGAGGCTGAAAATAGCCATGCCGAGCTCATTAGCAGATTAGGTGTTGCAATGAATCTGTGTGGTTAGAGCTTAAGCCTGATATTGTTCCTCCAGGATGGCAATTAGGTCTGATTGACGTGTTGGCACATGGAGACGGAGGGTGGAGCCCACAGCTTGTGTCTGAGCACAAACGCTACATTAAACAGACTAAAAAAGTCTTTTCTATCACAGACAGAATGTTAACGACACTAGTGATGTCACTGTGGATTATTGACACATTTATAGACGTAATGAAATGTATGTATCTTAGAATATAAAGATGATCCCTAGTGGGAAACCTAAAATCTTGGAGACATTGATAAGATGTTATAGTTTGATTGGTCACACTTTACTTTTGTTATAAATCTACAGTATTCTGATTGTTATGGTGATATACACTTTATTTTGGAATGGTACAATTGCTGACCTGATCCTTAACTGTAGCCTCTAATGTTTACAAGACAAAAAATAACTTAGGACTCAGAATGCCTTCTATATTGTGTACTTTTTGATATGATAATAGTAATATTCACTTTGCAAAGCTTAATTTGGGCCAGAGCAAAATCCAGCACCTCATTTTTTATTTATTTTTTTTCCAGCACCTCATTTTCTTTTAAATGTTTTGATTAAATTTTGAATTATTATATTTTCACAGCTGCATCTTTTAATGAGTTGAAATAACTGAAAATGTCATTGTGCACAAAACTGAATGTAATAAAAATGGTTAAAAAAGGCATTTGAAGCTAAGCCTGAGGTAAAGAAGTCCAAGGTTGTTTCTGTGGAAATCGCAGAGCAGCAGCAGTTAGCATAGCAGCAGTTAGCGTAGCTAGTAGCAGCAGTTAGCATAGCTAGTAGCATCAGTTAGTGAAGCAGCAGTTAGCATAGCTAGTAGCAGCAGTTAGCGTAGCTAGTAGCAGCAGTTAGCGTAGCTAGTAGCAGCAGTTAGCATAGCTAGTAGCATCAGTTAGTGTAGTAGCAGTTAGCGTAGCTAGTAGTAGCAGTTAGCGTAGCTAGTAGCAGCAGATAGTGTAGCTAGTAGCAGCAGTTAGCGTAGGTAGTAGCAGCAGATAGTGTAGCTAGTAGCAGCAGATAGTGTAGCTAGTAGCAGCAGATAGTGTAGCTAGTAGCAGCAGATAGTGTAGCTAGTAGCAGCAGTTAGCGTAGGTAGTAGCAGCAGATAGTGTAGCTAGTAGCAGCAGATAGTGTAACTAGTAGCAGCAGTTAGCGTAGCTAGTAGCAGCAGTTAGCGTAGCTAGTAGCAGCAGATAGCGTAGCTAGTAGCAGCAGTTAGCGTAGCAGCAGTTAGCATAGCAGCAGTTAGCGTAGCTAGTAGCAGCACCTGTAGCAATGATGCTAATACAGGAGAACCTGCCTCCAACAGACAGGACACAGGAGGAGAACTATCCAGGACATGAGGAGGACTCAGGGACAGAGAGAAGTTAAAGTTCTGATATAGACATTAAGACAGAGGCTCAGTTCAAAGCTAAGATGATCTGCTGCTCTAGGTTTATGAAAGACAAGTCAGGCCTCGACTGGAAATATGGAAAAAAGTTGTGATGATACAAAGTTCACTATGGCTGTTTTTTGTGGTTTAGGACAAATAAAAGGTTATAATTTGATTTTCTGCTGATTCATTGGAGGACTTATGAACTTATGGGTGTAAAAGTTTATAAATGTTTTGTATTTGTGTGTTTTTGTGTTCTCAAAGTTTAGTGTCTTTTGTGGCTAAGTTAGCTGTAATTTAGCGCTGTCCTTGGTTCTGAAACACGTCAGATGTGACAGCTGTCACTCAGAGCAGGGGCGGATCTACCGGGGTGGCATAGGGTGGCAGATGCCACCCCAGAACAAAGCCTTGCCACCCCTGCTGCCACCATAGTTTGTACACATGAGCACGGAACTATACGGCAGCCGGTAATGCCCCTCTGCCGCTTCCTGACTGCTCAGCCAACGTTCTAAAACACCAACGAAGAAGACGCAGAAGTATCAGTGTTTGTATCAAATAATAGTCGTTCCAAAAGTGAGTAACGACCCTGGACTCTCTCTCTCCTCCCTCTGTGACGTTCCACTGCCTTCAGACATCAGTGAGTGTTTGTGCACGTGCAGGTTTTGCTGTTTGAGTGTGTTTAGTGTGTCGCAGCTTGTGTGTTCATGGATAGTGTAGGTATGTGCACCGACGTGTGTGTGTCCAGTGTGTGCTGAATGTGCACATGTTTGGGGAGCATATGTATATGTAGCATCATAATCCATGTTCCCTTCATTCTTTTGGTTTTTCTGTTTTAAAACCAAATCAAAACAACAAATAAACGGTGTGGTTATTTTTGTTTTACACAAATTCATCATATGCTCCTTAAAATACGTTTTTATACATAGTTATATAACAGTGTGGCATCAAACATAATAATATTAATAATAACATGGCAGTGACACTTTTTCCCATCTGCTTACAGTTTGTTACAGTAAAAACAACTGATTTAAAGCCATATTTTTGTAAAATTAATAACATATTCCACCGTAGTAATTTAAATAAAACTACCAGACACTTTTTAATCACTCACACAAGTCTTAGACTTTGTTAAATATTACAGAATGTGATGATGTGATAATGATCCTGTTTATTTTCATGGACAGAAGCTGTTTTTCTGTGTGGATGTTAATCTCCACTACAGTAAATATTAACAGTGTTTAGCTATTGGCTGGTCCAGTGGTCTGCAACCTGTGGCTCTGGAGCCTCATGTGGCTCTTTGACTCTTTTTGTGATGGCTCCCTATCGTTTTCAAAAATATATTAAAATAAAGAAATGTTATTTCTTACAGTGGGTATTGATGATTAATGACATTAACTTCAAATATAACTTGTTAACCCAAAAACAAATCATATTGTGCAATGACTCAGCACATTCCTCCATCTACAGACCACCAACCTTCCTACACCTGTGGCTAACCTTAATTTATAAATCTGTTGTAATAAAACTAAAGCAACAAAAACACTATTCTGGAAGAAAATAGAGATTTTATGTGTGTGAAAAGTTTTATTTACAGTAACTGCCAACATGTCGGCTTTATATGTACTGTATGCTTGATATGTTGCAATAAATTAGCAATTAGCATGTGTTGATCGCATGATCATGTGTTATCTAATTCAAGTTATTTTTTGTAGCCCTTCAAATACATTAACTCAAAAAAATGTTGTTTATGTAACATTATTCAGTATAATCATAATTGTATAGAATTTTACACACTATTGTTTTAATTGAGAAGGTATTTTTTTCAGCTGAGATTAGACAAAATGTCTCCTTTAACAGTATAGGTTACAGACTGCTGGTCTAGGAGGTTCATGTCTATTCACTTCTGTGCGTCTATAAATCAATGTCTATCAAAGAAAACATGGTTTAGATACTTAGTGAATCTCACAGAAATGAAGATGATATAATCTCTGTGTTTGTTAAGCAGCACTGATGTGTGTCCATGTTTACAGAGAAGTTGATAATATTAGCACTGAAATTAGTATTTTCTGCATTCATTTTGTTTTTAATGATTTCAAGTTAATTTGCACAAACATTAACAATATTTTGGTGAAGACATATTTTGTATCAGGCTTTCCTTAAAGACTTAAACATAACACAAGGTCATGTGACTAGTTGTGGTCAGTGTGTGTTAAGAAGAGTCACTGTTGCAGATCTTAACTGTAAATATTGCACAGGCTCATGTCATAAAACTGTATTCAGACTTCCTATACTGTGCTGTTTACACTTAGCTGTCATTAGTGAAAGTGATTGACAATGTTTTATAATTCCTGTGAAATGGATTCAGTGCAATTGATCAATTCTGAATTTCTTCAGTGACAGTTATCGTGATGTATTGTGGATTCATTTTCCTGCAATATATTGATTATCGTGATAATATCATTATCGCGGGCAAAAAATAAATAAACAAAAAAATATCGTGATATATTGCATCGCGAGGTACCTGGCGATACCCGGCCCTATAATTCAATATACTTTATGTACTTCTGCTATATTTTCTGCTATATTTTTCTAACAGGATGTAAAGCCAGTCTCACCCAAGGACGATACACTTGGCGCCACAACCAAGTCCTAAAGAGCCTTGCGGCCGCCTTTGAGGGCAAAAGATCTGCCATCAACTCCCTACCACTGCCAATAGCCAACCCCACATGGACAACTGCCTTTGTCGGTGAAGGGGTGAAAGCAACCAGGAGCAGCTCGGCATCATCAGAGAGAGGCCAGCTGTGCTTAGCACGTGACTGGGCAATGCTGGTAGATATTGGCCAACAATTGGCGTTTCCTGCAGAGATCACCACCACCACCTTAAGGCCTGATCTGGTGCTTTGGTCCCGTTCCATCAAGAAGGTTTACATCATCGAGCTCACTGTACCCTGGGAGGATTCCATAGATGAGGCATATGAGCGAAAACACCTGCGCTATGCCGAACTAGCAGCAGAAGCACAACATCGCGGCTGGAATACAGAAGTCCGCCCAGTGGAGGTTGGATGCAGAGGGTTTGTAGCAACATCTACCACCAAACTACTCAGGGACCAGGGAGTCAGGGGCCAGAACCAGCGCGCAGCCATCAAAGCTGCATCGGAGTCAGCAGAGAGAAGCAGCCAGTGGCTCTGGCTGAAGAGGAACGATACCTCTTGGGCCCCCAAATAGCGGGTTGGGGTATGTGGTTGGCTCAGGCTTGGCTCTGGGGGGCAGGGCGCCCATGCCATGTGTGGGCCTGGGATGCAAGCTATGGGCTGATCACCCTGTGGCTGGCCAACTCTGGGGAGGGTGTATAGTGAATGGCCGAAACACCCTATGATCCGGAGGAACACTACTGATGATGCATCCTAGGCCCTTGCTTGCCCTGTGGGGGGATGGGTGTTCTGTTCCCCGGGTCAAGCTTTTTTCATAAACTTTTGTACGTGCTCGCACAAAAAGGGTATTAACATCTTGTCCTGTGTTTTAGAATCTGCGACGTCTAAAAAATTCCTGCCCCCCTTTTGCCACCCCATTGAATTTTTTCTAGATCCGTCCCTAACTCAGAGTGAGAGACAGATGCTCTTAACGGGCGATTGTCTGTGCTTCTTTAAAGTCCGTGTAAAGCAGGAATAAATGTGTGTTTTGAGTTTGTCACACCACAGAAACATGTGTCATTGACCACTCAGCCAAATTTGAAAGATGAAAGGTAGTCCCTCGTTTATTGCGGGAGTTACGTTCTAAAAATAACCTGCAATAGGCAAAATTATACATGTTTTAAGGTTGTAAAACCCCTTCCCACACACTTTATGCGTTTTTCTCAGACAGACGTCGACATTGTGGGTTTTGTCGGTGAGAGAACTTGCAAACATACAGCACTTCAGTGTGCGCAGGATAAAACAATTTCCCCATTCGCTTCATATGCGAGTTTGAAGTGAAGCCCCGCCCACCAGCAACACTTCCAACTAGGTGAATTTAACTGCCTGCTGAACCGAGGAGTTGCGCTCCTTTTTCTCCTCTCATAAACATAAACCACCAGTGGAAAAAGCCGGTGTGATTAGCGGCTAATGCTAACCTAGCTCAGTACTACAGAGATAACTTGCTAGTATCACCTCCTCACTGATTCTCCTCCACGCCTAATCCTTCCTAGTCCTGTCAAGGTTATAAAGGGCGTGTCCTACAGCTCCAGGTGGTCACACACAGCTTCTACTCCATAGTTGAATGGGTGAACAGACCAGTGTCCATGTTGACGGCCTGAAGTCATCGTCAACAAATGACGGGCGGATCGCACCGCACCGCCGCACAGGAAAGATTTCACATCTGGGCCGCGTCTATCCATTGACTTTGTATGTAATCTGGACCTACGGACATTTTGTGATGCATCCGGTGTGAACGCAGCAGCCAATGAGGATGCAGAACACAATGCGCGTTCATACGCTGTAAAAAAATGCATGCAAAGTTGCACTGTAAAACAAATCCGCGAAACACAGAGACCGCGAAAGGTGAACTGTGTTATAGCGAGGGACTACTGTACATAAAATTCAGAGATACAAAGGTACAGTTTTCCCATATAGTTTTTGGGCCACGGTAACGGTACGGTTACGGCGATCGCAATATTGAGGGGAAAAAAATTGCATTTAGATTATTTTCCAAAATCGTTCTTCCCTAATATATATATATATATATATATATATATATATATATATATATATACATAGATGCATATAGGCAGACACACATATAAACAAACATACACACACAAGAAATTATCAATTAATCTTATTTCGGGTTGGGGTGGGTCATTTTTTGAAGTGAAAGTTTATGTATCTGCTATTTTACGACTGTCCATGAATGCAGCTGTGAGCCAGCGCTGGCTCAGGCTCACATCATGCAGCATTAACTTTTTCCTTTACACAAACTGAACTCTATGTTCGACGTAAAGTGTGACGCCGTTGGGTTTGGTTGAGGCAGGTTCTGAAAATACAGGCAGCAGCTCAGGGTGGGCGTTGCGGGTAAGATTTTTCCATACATACTGTATGGGGCCCGCAGGTTGGAAAAATCCTGGCCCGTGCATCACTAATGCACGCTTACAGCGTCCATGCCCCAGCCTGTACATGCAGCTCAATAGACAGACTCCTGCAGTCTGACACACATGCAGCAGGATCCACGCCAGCTCTCGGGCTGACTGCGGACTGTTGTCGGCACATCTCCAGTCAAAAGGTGGAGGAATGCCGGTGAAACGTGGACGGTTGGTGAGGAGTCGTACGCACGTGCAGCAGAATGTAGGTGAACAGGTTCCTCCGCGCCACAAACACAATGTTCTGACAGCGGAGGAAGTTTCCCAGGAGCCAATCAGCGCTCTGCATGCAAACGTTGAACACTGAGGAGCATTGACTGTAATTCAGAGATGTTCTGATTGGCTCTGATGGCGGCGTGAGCAGCACATGGCACTGAGCCTGAGCAATGTTCTGCTCTCACGTCTTTGCTCCTGAGAGAATCACACAGACTGCGCAGCTGCACAATGTTTTGTGATGGGGAAACGTACCGAAAATACCGTTGTTTGCCGTTGTGCGTTGAACCAAACAGGGCGTATTGAACGGTAAAATACCAAATATTGTTTCATCCCTAATAAAATTAGGTCTCAAAATCATGGAAAAACAAACACTTTTCTCTAATCTGAAACCCTGGGGGTGTGTCAGTTAGAGGCACTAAAACCACGCCCGCGCGCAGGGAGGGCACCGCCTTCGTGTACTGTATCTATGGGAGAGAGCAGTGTGAAAGTGTCTCCAGCGTTGATAGGTGTCAGTGGAAATGTCTGCTCCACCTGAGTCCGAATACGTGCATCTCTGTTGGGTAGAGTCAGAACCGTGCACGCTAGAGCCGAAAAACTAAATTGATGTGTATAAAAGTGCTCATTTCATGGAAAATGTGGCACCAGTAGCCACGTTTTATTCCCCTGAGTCCCAACATGTGGTTTGTTTTCGGCTAGGGGCCGGAGTACGCCTGCTTGAGGCTGCAGAAGTTTGGTGTCTTCAGCAGCAGGGTGGGGTTTATGCTAATGAGGGCTCTGTTACGTAGCGCGGCCATGATTTCTGACCCGCCCATTAAATCCTTAACACAGAAATTTGAAGCACAGTTTCAGCTCTGCTGAGCATGGATGATCTCACATCCAAAGGTGCGCTGCTACTTCCTACATGTCACCTATTATTTTGCTATCTGGCTCACAGGCTGGGGGTATTTTGTACCCACCTCCACACCCCCCTCCCCCCGACACGCAGGGATGACCCGTTTGGCCCGGTTAGTTGATGGTTTTATCTCACGATCACGACATTATCAATGATCCACTCAGGTCCACACATGTTCTGTGTTAGTATGTGGTGCTGTGAGCTGCTGGATACATCACAATATCACTTCATAGCGCCATAATCTCACTTCTTTTCCTGCTTCTTCCTCCTTTGCTGGGTAGCATCAGTGGCTAATCTCTCATCTAAAGGTGCACTGCTGCCATCTTCTGGACACAGTTGGTCACTACAACACCCTACAGCTTAGATATTGATGAGAGACCTCCGCCAGGGTGTTTTCTAGTAATCCCCGTGAAAAAATGCAAATGACAGTGGCACTGAGTGAGTTAAGCACTGACTCCTTGGGTTTAGCAGCTGATTCAGACTTACTAATGTGGGTTTGGTCTTGAGACACCACTGTTCGTAATAAGTTTGCTATTTTACCAAAAGTTTAAAAAAAAACAAGGTATTAGGAGCATCAATTTCATTTTCTAATTGTGATTTTTTAGATACTGTAACTGTAAAGACGACACACAAGCTTTAATAAAATCCTAATTGGATTCAAAAGGAGTTAATGCCTTGTATTATGTGTTGTTTGCTACATTTTGATCAATAGGCCCCCATGTTTCTGTGTTTAGAGCTAGCTTACTAGCCACATTTCTTCATTGTGCTCTTATTGATGTAGATTTTCTCTGGCGTCGACTCGACAACTACTTAAATCTGAATGAGCCCCGGCCTCTGCCGTCATTGTATGATAAATGTTTTTTTCCTCTGAGTGCACGTCAAGTCTTCTTACAAGAATTCCAGCGCTTTTACCAAAAGCCATCACATCAGGAAGTAATCGAATAAAGAACACGACAAGTTTACGCACTGCTTTGCCACTGCACTCCTAATAAAAACAATAGGCCTCCTCTAATGGAGTAGCAGAGTAAACACTTTCATTTAATCAAAAAGCTTTCTTTCAAAGCAAACTAGCCCCACAGCAGAGGATGAGAGGCTAATGACCCATGAGCAATCAGCGTGTGTTGCACCCAGTGTGCTCTCGCACACACAACCCTTTTACCGAGTGGTCTATCAATGTTTTAAAGCTAAGCATCCATGGATAGCCCTGTGACTGAATTAGCAGTGAGATGTTGTTAGCGATACTCCATTTGCTTTGTCCATCATCTGCGTGTCCCCTGGTAATCCGAGGAGCACCGCGATATTTCATAATTTGTTTTGCTATCAGGGCTGATTTGTAAATGTGCAAATCCTAATTAGCAATAGCTACTGATTTTAATTTATTAAATATTAAATTATTCCTGTGGCAGAAGCGTTCTTCACAAACACCCTCAGATGAAAGTTTATGCAATGCAAATTTAATTGCCTCTTAGACGTCAGCGATTTCTTTAAACGTCCCATTTTGCAAGTGAAGCCAGTTTCCCCCACAATGTTTGTTTGTCTTCTTTTATTTCACATTCACTCTCCTCTGATCTGTTCCACTTTGGGTTCATTCCTTCAGCCCAGCGTTGCTGCTTTGTTTCATTAACTTTTTGTTGCATCAATTGGGATTAGACCTGTTTCATGTTTATTGTTCCTTGTATTCTGCATGCAAAACAACGACTTTATGATTACAGAGCATGAAAGATGGAGTTTTGCACACTTTGGGTCTGATTTATTATAATAATGCTTAATTGAAAATGTGCAAACAAAGGGTTTGATTTGTTAAGTCTCTGCAACAAAGGATTGTGATCGTCTAACGCAGGGGTTCTCAACCTTAGGGTCAGGAGACACTGAGAGGGGGTCACCAGATTTTTACAATTATTCTGCAACTACACCAAACTTGCCATATTTTACATATTTTCATCACATTTCCTTGCCATTTTTTTGCTCCTTTTATTGCATTTTTGCTACATTACTCCTTTTTCTGCACATTTATTCCACTTTGAAGATATTTTCAGCACCTTTCCAACGCTTTTCCACCTAATGTCACATATGTTGAACCATTATTGTCACTTTTAACCTCTTTTCATCATATTCCTGCTTATTTCTTTTTTTTTTCAAATTTAACCACATTCACGATTATCATGCCATAATTATTCCAATATTGACACTTTGAACCATTCTTATTAGTTTTTCTGTCTGTTTTTGCCCACTGTAATTTGAAACTTTTAACCAATTTCTGTGGTTTTCACATTTCCCACCATTTTTGGTCACTTTTAACCCATTTTATTTTTGATTAAAACAGGGATTTACATCTTTAAGATGACTATAAACTAAATAAATATTTATTTATATATATATATTTTTTTGTGTGTGTTTTTCTTTCTCCTTGTTGTCCATGTAATATAAAATTTAAATAAAAAAGTATTAAAAAAAAAGATGACTATAAACTATGGCGCAACTAATAATAAACTTGACAAATGGTAAATGGGGTTAAATTGGCAAAAATAATCATGAAATACGGTGGTTGTAGCCAAAATCCATGAAAAGGAGCAAATATGTGGCAAGAAAAAGTGTTGAAAATAGTTTTTGTTACATTACTGTCATTTCTGACATTTCTCCATCAATTTTCAATGCTTTTTCTGCACATTTTTTCTACTTTCAAGACATTTTCAACACTTAAAAACCCTTTCCACCACTTTTGTCACATGTTGACCCGATATGTTTAACCTTATTTCACCATACTTCATGCTTATTTTTTTTGCCAATTTAACCACATTCACCATTTGTCATGCCCATTATTTGACAGTTTAAACTAATTGTTCCTACTTTAGAAATGACATTACCCCAACCTCCCATCCCCCAATTTCTGCCGCTTTGGAGCCAATATTGACACTTTGAACCCACTTTTTCTCCCTGTTTATGCCAACTATTGAGTAAAGCTCCATATATCATCAGGTAGAGCTGCTATAGAGGAAGTATGAACAACAACCCAGTGGCACTTTTATATCACCTTGTCTCATTGTATTCCCTCTTTGCTTCTCTCAGTTTTTTGTGTGCTTCAAATGTGTTTCAAATGACACTTGTTTTCAACTGCCAGACATTTATTGAACGCCCACTTATCCCATGTGAACTTCACACTAATTAAGTTCTGAGAAACACATCCATCACGCTATCGAGGCAGTTAATCTCGTGTCTGATGTTTATATACTTCACTCTATATCGCTAGGGGGCGGGGCTTCTGGACGTTGTCGATGTGCAGATAAATAGCTTCACTGAATAAATAAGAGTTCATCTCAAATATGACATTGAATAAAAAGACAGATTTTTGGTTCATTATTGCCTAAAAATAATACAACAGAGGTGAAAGTAATGGATTACAAGTACTTGAGTTGCTTTTATTGGTATTTCTAAATCAGTAACTTTACTAATTTTAATTGAGTTACTTTTTACCTGCACTTGAATATTTTATGTTCGACTTGGTTGTACTTGTAATTGAGTAGCATACAGTATATCAGTACTTTATCAATAATTTGACATTTTAAAAACAATTTATTCGAAACGTTAACAGAAACATCGTTAAACAACCAGTTCTGAATTTCTTTACCGTATTTTCTGCTTTTCTCCGACTCCGTAGCTATAACTCTCTTTATTTTAGCCTCCATGCTTGTCTCTGATCTGCTCTCCCTTTTTTTGTGCATAATAAGCCCCCACTCAATTTGTCATGAAATCCCTCATTTGCTGGATACTCAGAAAGGCAGATTATGCTTATTTTTCATTTGGACAGTGGGAGACGGGGCCAGGTGTTTGGCAGCAGCAGAGTGTTCAGGTGTAACTGTGCTGGTGACGGGACATGACCAACAGCCGCACATGAAGGATGAGGCGTGGAGAGTTTTTGGAGGGGTGGGTGGGTGAGGGGGGGCTGAAAGGGAAGGGCGCTCCACGACCCACTCCCAGAAGAATAACCCCCCCACCACCACCACCACGCCGACGGGAGGGGAGGTAAAACTTTCTTTCCAATCACTTCTTGCTGGAATCAGCGTCTCTTCTGTTAATTAGCCCATTTAAAGCATATTTGAAATCCCAGCTGTTAATCTGGGAGAATAAGAGTTTATTCTGCTTTGCTCAACAAGATTAATTCACGCGTCCTCAGGCAGTGGTTCTGATCTATAACGAGTCCATTAAAGGAGTCGCTTTGGTTATAGCCAAACTAATGTCAAGCAGCGCCGCTATGAAGGCTTTCAGGAGTGTCATTCCCATTATTGGCTTTAGATTACAGAGCCTCATTACATTTAGCTGTGAATGTAGTCATGTACTAGAAATATTGGTAATGAAGGCATTTACGTTCCTATGCATTTATTTTGCTGATGGACTAGTTACTGTTTCCATCCCTCCTATTATCCTTAGGGTCAGTTTGACCCCATTCAATGTTTATCATTCAAGTACAGTGCCCAACGGAGGTATGTATTCATATTGACATTAACAGGAGTTCCACAGTGTGGATGGGAAAATGAACAGCTGTTTCATCAAAATCCACTCATAACTTTTCAAGTTATTGTGTACAAACAGACAGCGTTGCACTTCCTTAGCTTAGCATTAGCATAGAATAGAACACTGATGATGAAGTCATTGTCGATGACATCATCAGTTTGAATATTCTTGCAACACCGATGACATCACTGTTGATGACATCATCAGTAGGAACATTATGATTGGAACTCTGATGACATCACTGTTGATGACATCATCAGTAGGAACATTATGATTAGAACACCGATGACATCACTGTTGATGACATCATCAGTTAATACATTATGATTGGAACTCTGATGACATCAACAGTGTTCTAAAACAATGTTTGACAGGAGTTCCACAGTATGGATTGGTCATTTCAGATTGGTTTTGGAATGACGAAATTACTCTAAAATTAAGGATGCACACACTCGGGGTATGCGCAAGTCGTTGACAAAGTTTCAGGTCGATCAGATACTGCGTCAGGGAAATATTGGCTCCACAAACACACAGACGTTCCTTGCTTTTACAGATAAGATAATAGTTGAGTTTGTTGTATTTATTTGCTTCATATTTCATAACTTTTCCTAATTTGATGGAAACAATCAATTAAGCATAAAATTATCATGATGGTATTTTTTCAACGTGCTGAACACATATTGCATGCTTTGGTGTTCCTCTGGGGTCCATTTGACCCCAAGATATTTTAGCTGTGTTAAACGGCCCTTTATCCAAATCCTCATTGTGCGTGTATTGTAATCAGCACCGTCCCTCTCTTACTCTGGTTTACTTTCACTTAGGTTTTTGTAACAGCTCTTTCACAGTGAAAGTGACATAGAGGTGACTGTGTCTAAGACAGAAGACTGTATAGTCCGTAACCCCAAATATGTTACAAAAAATTAGATAGAGATAAGTGAATAAATATGTTTATAGGGGGGAGGGTCACCGACATCAATTGATATAGTTCATTCTGTGAGTCATGAATGTACATCCCAAATTCCACTACCTCTAAAACTAATAGTTTGACCTGATGGTGGCGTTGCAGGAAAGGTCAAATGTCATATCATCACCACAACCAATAGGGTTCATACATATTGAATATTTGGATGAAAACTATTCAAGATACATTAATTCTAATGTGAAACTTTGTCCTGATGGTGGCTCTAGAGCAGGGGTTCTCAACTGGTCTCATCCTGTGACCCAAGTTTTGCCATTAAATTTAATTTGTCCTTAAATCGCAACCAATTTTTTTTAGAATTCAACGAACCAAATTTAGGCTTTCAAAAATAGCTGTTGAAAACACACACATATGTACTAAATCTATATATTTTCCTGTGCAACATGCATTTCACAACATGCCTATCAAAAGAAAAGTTTCTTTCAAAATAAAAGACAAGTCCAACATGAGAGACATTGAGTATTTATTCATTCATTTTTGACCAGCTGTCCGCGACCCACCCAGTACAGGTCCGTGACCCACTTTTGGGTCCCGACCCACCAGTTGAGAATCACTGCTCTGGAGAACAGGTCAAGGTTTCATTATCAGGGCTGCAGAGAAGGTTCATATTTTTAAGAACAGGCTCAAGACCCACCTTTTTACTAATCATTTTAAGATTATCTTTTATGTTATTTTTATAACTTTAGGATTGGTATTTTGTGTTATTTTTATAGTTTTGATATTGTCATCTTTATCTTCTGTCAAATATTGTTCAGCTATTAATTGAGATTAATTATTTACAAAGTCCCTAATTAGATAAAATATTTTTACCACTATTTTGCTCTTCTACAAACTCCTTAGTTGCAGAAAGTTTGTAGAATGCTAGCCACGGGAAAATGCTAGATGATTTTATTGCGTAGCTGCTAGTTTCTTGCGTTGATTTTTGCTTAGTTTTGGTAGACGAAACGGGGGGTACGGAAGAGACACTTTAATTAAAGAAATAATTGTTAGGGGTGTCTGAAAAGTCACTAAATATAGCAACAATGTTGCTAAGGTGACGACACTGGTTGTTTCAGGTCAGTCCACTGAACTTTTAGCAAGTTCTTCTATTTTTTGCTATATTTCAGTATTATCTCTAATAGCTTGTTCTATAAATTCTCAACATTATCTTACAGAGAAAAGTGACGCTGATGTTTCAGATTTTAAAAGCTTAAAAAATACATTATGGTTTTACATCACAGATTTTAAACTATATTAAATCCCTTTTCACCGTGGAAGTTAAAATAGCTGACATAAAAACAATGAAACTCCTTGATTATGAATCCACATTACATTTTTGAGAATGTTACAGGGATCAGGTACATTAATATGCTTTAAATGTTTGAAAAATCACATGTTATGGTTGTAAACTAACCAATTGTGTTCTTTCTACTCAATGTGGAGGAGAGAAAGATACGATCATTAAGGCCAAATGAAAAGAGCAATTGATTTGGCTCCCATTTCTTTTCTATTTGCCTCATTTCCTAAATGCATGATATAAGAGCTCAGCCACTGAAACCAACAATAGCCCTTAATAAATTGAATTTGAAAGAATTAGCCCAAGTTTGCATAATGACGCACAGATGTTTCCAACAAAAGATAATATGCATTTATTTTGCATTTCTATGTATTCCCATTCCATTCAACAGACACACAATCATCTTCTGTGAGCACTTTGATGTTTTTTTGAGGCTTTACTCGAAAAAAGTAGGAACAATTAGTTTAAACTGGCAAATAATGGGCATGAGAAATTGTGAATGTGGTTAAATTGGCAAAAATAAACATGAAAAATTAAAAATTGACAATAATGGGTCAACATATGTGACATTAGGTGGAAAAGTGGTGGAATGGATTTATAAGTGCCGAAAATGTATTCAAAGTGGAAAATATGTGCAGAAAAGGAAGTAATGTAGCAAAAATGCATTAAAAGGAGCAAAAATATGGAAAACAAAGTGATAAAATAGATTAAAATATGGCAAGGTTGGTGTAGTTACAGAAAAAAAGGTAAAAAAAAGCAAAATAAATGGACTGTAATTGTTAAAAAAAAAAAAATTCTAATTTCTTGAAGGCATCGGGCGACCTCCTCCCAGTGTTTCGATACCCCAAATTTGGTCTTGACCTCAAGGTTGAGAATCCCTGCTTTAAATAGTTGAGCTTGGGAGCATCACAAAGTGATAAAAATGATTTCTGTGGCACAAAACTACAGGATTTTTGGGGGAAGCACGTACACATACCATTGATTAAGGACTTGATTTAAAGTTTTATTTTAGAATAGAGAACTAGAATGGATGAACACGGCATTTTTATTTTTAAGAAAACCAAACTTTGATAAATAAATCAAGCTAAGAAAAAAAGTCATGTTGCTTGAACCTGAGAATATATTTCAGATGGAAAAAACCTGGGATTTAAATTTAAAGCGTAACACACTGGTTATGGAGGCTAACTGGGGGCACCTCATGCACCCTTCGTTTTGACGCACCCCGAGCACCATCTTTACCTGTCCCGCAGGCTGCTTCCATATGCTGCAATCACTGCCCAAAGTCAGAATCACTCATTTTGTGTGGATTTTAATACAAAATCCTGAATTACATTTAGATTTATAGTAAAAAATAAAAAAGTAAAAAAATACAGACTATGTTCCGGCAACAAGACAAATCATATCAAAAATGTGGACCCCTTCATTCTTGATTGCTTTGCATCTCTTTTGTTTAAAAAAAAAAAAATCTAAATGTTCCCACAATTCCACCATCACCAATTTAGATTTTAACCAGCTCTTTTTTTTTTTATCCAATCAATCATTTAACGGGAAAGGTACTGATTTCCATAAAGGAAACCTCATTATCTGATGGATTTAGATCCCGGGCGAGCCCCCAAGTGTCGTGGCGGTTTTGATGAATGGAGATGGAGTCAAGCTTTAGGGTTGCTGGTCAGATGTGGACACAGGGTTTATTTGGTCAATGGGTTTTGGGGCGAACAAACCGATCTGGGATTCAGAGGTTAACCAATTTTCAGCGTGTGTTTTCAGCAGTGATGGACAGTAACACGTTACTGTAATCTGATTACTTTTCCTAATTAATGAGTAAAGTAAGAAACAATAATTAGACTACAATTATTTGTCAAAAACATGAGTCCGCTGTGCAAGCACCTAGCAAACAGCACAAGTGATTGATTTAGCCCCAGATCAATGTCCACTTTCACTGAGCCAAACTCTGAGTGCTCGTCTCCTGATCAACAGGTGAAAACAGATTTAAGAGTGACAGGAGTTGATGCTGCTAACGTGACGAATCTCGTCGTTGGCTATATTGTAGAGGACGTGTTGCCAATTTCCACCGTAGACTCTGAATCATTCCGACGCGTCGTCAAAAAAATACCGGGCAAAAACGGTGTCAAGCTGCCACATCAGAAAGTCAGAAATATAAGTTAATAGAAGGAAGAGTTTTTTTTATTTTATTAAAATGTGGTGGAATGTACATTAAATAAGTTTAAATGTTCAACAATTTTTTTCAAGTCAGAAACTGTTGCATTTAATTTAATTTTTGCTTAATGCAATGTGCATAGTGTTAAAAATAGACTCATCTGATTAAATTTTTTAATGTGGAACATAACAAAAGAATAGAATATTTTGTCCATCACATTTTTGAAAAGTAACTTAATTGTATTGAATAAAGTACTTTGGAAATTAAGTAATCAGTAAAGTAACTGGATTATATCACTAATCACTAATGAATTACTATTCACCATCATTGGTGCTCTGCAGTGAATCTGCTGCTGTTCAGTGTTCTCAGGGGCAGATTCACTAAGATCTGAAATAAATGCTGGTAAACCTCGTGCGTCCCTAATTCATTTGGTGGAGCTGTTTGTTCACCTGCTGTGGGGGAATTCACTAACACTGCACCACTATAGGCACACGTATAGGCGTGGTGGAGACCGCCTATTTAAATGAACGTTTTGCTCATTCAATGTGGACGTGAGTGCAGAGAAACACACAATGACATTTGAAGAAGTTCAACTGGAGGCTGATGGACTTCTGTCTGCTGCACAAATATTTAATAATGTAGAAAACAAAATAAACAAATAAAAACAACTTTAAAACCTAACCTAAAATCTATATCCCCCCCCCAAATTTAACTTTGGGTGCTCCGCTAGGTCCTGTAACTTTGCTCTGACGTAGTAGTCACACACAACAATCTCATTTGTGAATAATGTCCCATTGCTGCGTAAATGACGCATGCTGATCAGCTGATTCTTGCCTGACATCAACGCAACAACAGAGTTTTATGGTCAAAACATGGAGCGATGCGTCCGGACTCCGGAGCGTCATTTCTCCGGTGCACGTTCAGCTTTATTTTTTCTCACACTTACTCTGCATTTTCTTATTCAGTGGTTGTTAATATTGACTATTGTTTTATTTAAATTACATTTATTGTTTTATTTAAATTACTGTCTTATACTAGGAAGGTTAACTAGAGCCTTTTTTTCCATCTGTGTTTTGTGTCAACATTTACTGCAGCTGATCTCTGCGTGTGTGTCTGCACCTTCTTGTAAGTCGTACTATTTTTTGGTGCTAAAACAATCACCGCAAACAGTTCCAGATTTGATGAATTGCATTGCACCCACTGCATTAATTTATTTGGATTTCCTCCTCCCATTTTTTTGCTCCCCTTGTGAGATCCGCCCACTATACATATTAATTAGAGGGAAACGCGCTCAATAAGTTAAGGGCGTGTTTTCACACGCCCTTAACTTATTGTACCTTTTATTAGCGCATGGAGTGACGTTTGCACACATTTTATTACCCCTAAACCTTTAGTGAATCCACCCCTTAGTGTTATGTATGCTGCTGATAGCGGTAGTCATAACATCACAGAGACATTGGTGAACGCTATCATTGTGCTGTGGTATCTGGCTGTTTAGGGTAGTTTGACCACAACTGACTGGTTTAGCTTCCTGAAGTGAAACCAGGAGTCGGTTCAATGTAATGGACCCTGAGCTTAATTAACCCTTAATCCAGATAATAAAGATCCAATTATTACATTTAGATGTACTCCACAGTGTGATAAAGTAACTCAGGTTTGTCCTAGATTGTAAATAAACTAATAAACTTGCTTTTAGCTGAAACACTGTGCCAAATTGCTAAAACTCTTCTTATCAGCCACAAATACTGAGCTGCGAAGGTAAACTAATCCCTCTGGGCTAATTCTGCACGGTGTGTCCAAGCAGCATATCTAAATCTAAATGTGAAGGTTATCTACCAACCCTCACTGCTTTGATCCAAGATACAGTAACGTCTTCATTGTGTCGCCTCCTTGGAATTCTATCTTTCAATTTGCTTTGGTTGAGTGCTTTTGTTTTACTTCAGGCATCACATTTGAATAATTGAGCATTTTCAAGTCGCTGTGGTGTGTCTTTGAGGCAAGTGCAGGGAGGTGAGAACAGGACGGCCTCTTTAATTTGGATGTGAGAATGCTCAGATTTAATAAGAGAGCGAGTGAAACTCCTGCAGAAACACTGAAGTGTGCACATTTTGGCAGGCGCTAGCTCCTAATGTGTTACTGACTGCTTCTCACTTTAATGTGTCTTTAACTCTCAGTCGGAGAATGCCAACTATACTAAACAATGCAATTAATTAAAAGTAGGCATGCACCGATATCACCATTTACCAAACTGATACTTGAGTATGTGTACCTGCCGATATCGATACTTATACCACAAAAACAAAAAACTATTATTGGAGGATTTCATTTTATTCTCTGCTTGTTACAACAAATGTTTGTATATTAGATTAAAAAATATTTTAAAAATTGGCTATAAAACTGACATTTCTAAACATTTTCAGCACCTGGCGACCATTCCCAAAAAACCCCAGAAATGACAGCATTCAAAGCCGTTGGATGGGAATCGGTTTCTGGTACTGTTGAAATTTGGCGAGTACAACTATATTTGTGCAGAATCGGATCGATACCAGTATCGGTATCGGCACATCTCTGATTAAAAGTTGACTCATTGGTAATATCACTTTTGCAATAATATCCTGAAGCTGATGTTTTTCTGGTAATCTGTGAAATATTTTTAAATTTGGTCCTGGTCCAGGATTTAACATTGAATATTGGTATCTGATTTAATATTTACAATTTACATTTAATATTTAGATTTAAAATTCAGTATTTAAAATTTAGATTTAACCTTATATAATTAGATTTAACATTTATACTTAAATGTATCATTTAGATTTGACATTTAGGTTTATATTTAACATTGAGATTTAGATTTAACCTTTAATAATTATATTTTACATTTCACATTTAGATTTAACATTGGCAATATATTTTTATGAGTACTCATTCTTGGTATCAGGATTTAACATTAGTATCAGATTTAACATTTACAATTTACATTTAACATTTAACATTTAACATTTAATATTTAACATTTAGACTTAAAATGTATATTTAAATGTAAATTTGGTCAAAGGTAACATAAAAAAAATGCACGCAAGTTTTTCTAAATGTGGTTTGTTGCTAAATGTTACAAAAAGTTGCTGTTTATTTTAGTATGCACAACTTTACAATCGACGCCCCATAATATTACACGTATGTAGACGTGTAGCTTTATTTGGATCACAGACGAGTCGGTGAGTCATGTGATTGACAAATAGAACCTTTGTTAAAGCCGTTAGTTTGTATCAGATAAATGGATAGATTAACAAATCAAAGATTATTTGCTCAAAAAAAAAAAAAAAAAAGTTGAAAATGCCACAATGAAGTTTGTACATTCTGTAGGTTTGGTTCTCAAACCTTTTGGCTTAAGTCCCTTCTTTTCTTTCTCTTATTTCTGAATCCAAGTCCCCCTTTGTTCCGCTACAACATTTTGCTCAGAACTCTGTGAAAAAACAACTATAGATCATAATGATGGGATGAATGAGTGATAACACACATTTTAAAGGCAGTGTCACGGTTTGGTGGTGTGGACCCAAATGCAGAGACAGATGAAGGCAGCGCGCAGGGATAGCCTTGGTAATAATAGTCCATATTTAATAACAAAAACCATAATGGGCAGCGTGAGGAAACCAGGGAGCAAAACACAGCAGGACACATGGACGACAAACCAGCAATCAGTCAGTGTTCAAGCACTCAGCTAAATAGTGAAGGAGGCCTGATTGGGAATGGGCCACACCTGGGTGGAGACATGAGGCAGCTAATCAGTCATAACCAAACACATTGACATCACTGGGAGGTGGAGACATGAGCAGGAATACCTGGAAACACAAAGACAAGTAAGCACAGGAGATCATACTGGAAAATAAACAAACACACTCAGAAAAACTAAGAGAGAACCACAAGGGTTAAACACAAACAAAACTAAACAGAACCTAACATAACCCCGCCCCACTCGCCCACTCCCGCCACCCCCCGCTGCAGGACCGGGTTCCAAATGCTCCAAAAACCATTACAGGGCGGGTGGCCGGAGACCTGGAACAGGGTCCAGGCAGAATGTTCCCCAACCCGTGACTAGGAAGCAAAAGTCAGGAGGTTTGCCGTTGGCGGCCTGGTGTGGGGAGCCAGGACTGGGGGCAACGTTAGCCTAGCCTGGAAGCTGGGGGACACAGAAATGCTAGGCTAGAAGCTAGGGGACTCAGGTACACTAGGCTGGAAACTGAGGGAACCAGAAAAGCTGGCCTGGACCTCAACCAGTGTTTACCTTGGAGGCTCCAAAAGCCAGTAAAAGCCCAAGTAAGGGTCCCTGACAGGATCTTCCTCTGGCCAAAAAAAGTAGCATCCCTGGCCTCCAGGAGGTAGCTCTGGCAATGAAGTGGCTAACAGTGAGATGATGGCAGTTTTCTGCCGGCTGTAGCATCTCAGCAGGGCCGTTTACACTGTCGCTCACTTTTGCTGCCTCAGCTTAACTCCTTCCTGTATCAGGGGACAGTCACCTGCAGAGAAGCAGATGGTCTGCGCCCCCTCCCCCCCAGAGACAGTGTGCTCTCTCATGTGCACCAGCTTTGCACAGCCTTCTTCTTCTGCTACAACTTCCTCTCAAATAATTACAGTCCCACCAATGTTTGTTTTAGAAATGTTTTTTTTTTATGTTTTTGCATGTTGATTGTTGCAGGTCCTAATGTAGAGGTTTTAAAGTAAATAATCTTCCAAAAATGAAGTTTCCCAAGATGCATCTGGAACCTACAGTAAAAACCTTGTTCACACTGAGGCTAAATATCTCTGTTTATTCTCCACCTTTACTTTGAAAGTTCTGAAAACATTTGAAGTGAGAAAGTGACCAAGTAGAATATCAACATGTGCTCATTTGATCCATAAAACTCACGTAGACACATTTCATTCACACGTCATACATTTTCTTTGACCCTCCATGGTACTACTCACAGAGCACTTCAAATTTCCAAAATAAGAGCCCTATTTACAAAAGTCTTAAAAAAATTAATGGAAGACAAGAATAGATGCTTTTATTTTGAAAAGGTGATGTTTGATTTTTAGTTTGAAGCTGGTCCCAGGACATTTTACATTCTTCTCCCAATGCATCATGGGACGGTTGATTATGACTAGTGTGCCCACCGTGCATACTTAAAAAATGTCCCCATATAATAAACATCCTGGTATTTTTCACATACTCAATCTATTCATAGTTAGAGTGAGTAGTACGTTAGAGTGAGTAGTACGTTAAAGTGAGTAGTACGTTAGAGTGAGTAGTACGTTAGTGAGTAGTACGTTAGTGAGTAGTACGTTAGAGTGAGTAGTACGTTAGAGTGAGTAGTATGTTAGAGTGAGTAGTATGTTAGAGTGAGTAGTATGTTAGAGTGGGTAGTACGTTAGAGTGAGTAGCACGTTAGAGTGAGTAGTACGTTAGAGTGAGTAGTACGTTAGAGTGAGTAGTACGTTAGTGTGAGTAGTACGTTAGTGTGAGTAGCACGTTAGTGTGAGTAGTATGTTAGAGTGAGTAGTACGTTAGAGTGAGTAGTACGTTAGTGTGAGTAGTACGTTAGAGTGAGTAGTACGTTAGAGTGAGTAGTACGTTAGTGTGAGTAGTACGTTAGTGTGAGTAGCACGTTAGTGTGAGTAGTATGTTAGAGTGAGTAGTACGTTAGAGTGAGTAGTACGTTAGTGTGAGTAGTACGTTAGAGTGAGTAGTACGTTAGTGTGAGTAGTACTTTAGAGTGAGTAGTACTTTAGAGTGAGTAGTACGTTAGAGTGAGTAGTACGTTAGTGTGAGTAGTACGTTAGTATGAGTAGTACGTTAGTGTGAGTAGTACTTTAGAGTGAGTAGTACGTTAGTGTGAGTAGTACGTTAGTGTGAGTAGTACGTTAGTGTGAGTAGTACTTTAGAGTGAGTAGTACGTTAGAGTGAGTAGTACGTTAGTGTGAGTAGTACGTTAGTATGAGTAGTACGTTAGTGTGAGTAGTACTTTAGAGTGAGTAGTACGTTAGAGTGAGTAGTACGTTAGTGTGAGTAGTACGTTAGTATGAGTAGTACGTTAGTGTAAGTAGTACTTTAGAGTGAGTAGTACGTTAGTGTGAGTAGTACGTTAGTATGAGTAGTACGTTAGTGTGAGTAGTACTTTAGAGTGATAGTACGTTAGTGTGAGTAGTACGTTAGAGTGAGTAGTACGTTAGTGTGAGTAGTACTTTAGAGTGAGTAGTACGTTAGAGTGAGTAGTACGTTAGTGTGAGTAGTACGTTAGTGTGAGTAGTACGTTAGTGTGAGTAGTACTTTAGAGTGAGTAGTACGTTAGAGTGAGTAGTACGTTAGAGTGAGTAGCACGTTAGTGTGAGTAGCACGTTAGTGTGAGTAGTATGTTAGAGTGAGTAGTACGTTAGAGTGAGTAGTACGTTAGTGTGAGTAGTACGTTAGAGTGAGTAGTACGTTAGTGTGAGTAGTACTTTAGAGTGAGTAGTACGTTAGAGTGAGTAGTACGTTAGTGTGAGTAGTACGTTAGTGTGAGTAGTACGTTAGTGTGAGTAGTACTTTAGAGTGAGTAGTACGTTAGTGTGAGTAGTACGTTAGTGTGAGTAGTACGTTAGTGTGAGTAGTACGTTAGTATGAGTAGTACGTTAGTGTGAGTAGTACGTTAGTGTGAGTAGCACGTTAGAGTGAGTAGCTTTGTTAGAGTGAGTAGCACGTTAGAGTGAGTAGCACGTTAGTGTGAGTAGTACGTTAGAGTGAGTAGTACGTTAGCGTGAGTAGCACATTAAAGTGAAACAATGACTTAGCCTAATAACTTAAAACATCTGGAGCCTTTCTAACAGCTGCCCCCGAATGTAAAAAGTGTGCATTCGCTCCACAGAAAGGTGACTGGTGTCTCATTGAATGGCAGCATGGATGGTAGTGCTGTCTTCCTCTTCTCTGGTCAGGACAGCCGGCAGGACGACAAGCCTTGCTACTGGTCTGGTGTAGTCACGATCACCTATTCTCACATCCGCTGACCGGATGTGACCATCAGTGCTAGGGTGGACTTTGGTGACACGACTAATTGGCCACAGGGCCCGGGGAAGATGAGGATCCACCAGCATCACGATGGAGTCCTTCACAAGGTCGGCTGGTGAAGATTGCCATTTCTGACGAATCTGCAAGTTGGGCAGATAGTTCCGCAGGAAGCTAGACCAGAAGCGATCTGCCAAAACTTGAGAGTGTCTCCAACGACGGCGGCTCAAAAGCTCGGTCCCTGGATACACAATCTGGGGTAGGGATCCATCCGGCCGCCCCATCAACAAGACATTGGGAGTCACAGGGTCAAGGTCAGCGAGATTAGATGAGACGTACCCCAAAGGCTTGGAATTCAGGATCCCTTCCACTTCAAGTAGCACAGTTTGTAGTACCTCCTCTGGGACTGGCTGGGATCCCACCATAGTGTACAGGGCTGTCTTCACGGAGCGAATCTCCCGTTCCCTGACTCCTCCAAAGTGAGGTGCTGCTGGAGGGTTAAAGTGGAAACTGATGGCTTGTTTGGCGAGTCGCTGTTGCAGTTCTGGGGACATTGGAGCAAATGTCTCCCGCAGCTCCCTTTCTTCACCATGGAAATTTGTTCCCTGGTCGGAGTATAGCTCGGCTGGGGTCCCTCGGCGGGCAATGAATAGTCTGAGGGCCATTAAGAATGAGTCGGCGTCAATGGTGTTTAGAATGTCTAAGTGGACACCTCTAGTGGTGAGGCACTTAAATATAATTCCCCATCTCTTCTCCGTGCGTCTCCCCACTTTGACGAGGAATGGCCTGAAACAGTCCATCCCTGTTGAGTAGAAGGCTGGCTTGAAGCGACACAGGCGGGTAGGTGGCAGGTCTGCCATTTTGGGGAACGAAGGTCTGCTCTTTCCATCGCCGACATTCAGCGCAGTTGTGTTGGAAACGACGTACTGCTTCGCGGCCCCTCAAAATCCAGTACAAGCGCCGGATCTCTGCAAACACCCTTTCCGGTCCAGGATGGTGCAATCGACTGTCAAAATCTTGAATTAGGAGCTTGGTAAATGGGTGGGCGGGATCTAGCACAATTGGATGCACTGCTGTCTGCTCGAGCTCTACAGTACAACGGAGTCTACCGCCGAAACGGATGAGACCCTCTTTCTCGTCCATCTCTGGTGACAAAGTGAGCAACCTGCTACTGGATGAGACAGGTTTACCTGCTTTCAGGTGCCGCAGCTCATCGGGGAAGCTCTCATGATGGGCTTGTTGAATTATCTCTCCCTCTCTCTCTCTCCCTTTCGGCTCCCCAGCCAGCCAAGGCTAAATCCAAGGTCGTCTCAACTCTTATCACCAGGAAGTTTCTGCAGACGGCGGCTCTTACCCCCACTCCCTCCCCCCGCTCCTTCCCTACATTCCCACCTGGAACTGTTGATGCTGAACTTTTCCACACGTCATCTGGTTGTCAGTAACGCAGCTACAGGACTTCAACTTCAAATGCCTCGTTGGCCATCTTTCCCCACCTCCCATCCGCAGCTGCATGGAGGCGTAGTTGCAGCGCCCATTGGCAGCACGCCCATGTCCCCAAATGGCTGGAATCCTGCTGTTCTTCCCACCTGACCCCCTCCCCCAGCCAACCTCCCACCCAACCCTTCCCACATGCCTTGTCTCGAGTTGTTTGACTGTGTCATGCTTACATTTATGTTTGCGGAGGCGTTTTTTTTTCCTGGTTTCACACTGCTTTCTCTGTTTAGGGAAATCAGTTTCAAACTGGCAGTTTTTCTTTCCCCTCACCCCTCCTCTCCTCCTGTTGTTGATCCCTTTTTCACCTAAATATGTGGGCGCCGCAAATGGCTGCTCCGGTGTGTTGATGTGTCTTCTGTCACTGCAACTACCAAGTCAAATTCCTCGTATTGTTCTAAACTGTACCTGGTCAATAAAGCTCTTCTGATTCTGATTCTGAT
Source organism: Gouania willdenowi (assembly GCF_900634775.1). Classification (NCBI taxonomy): domain Eukaryota; kingdom Metazoa; phylum Chordata; class Actinopteri; order Blenniiformes; family Gobiesocidae; genus Gouania; species Gouania willdenowi. Next base: position 36,112,447 of record NC_041047.1, read on the forward strand.
ATGAGGACCTCTGCTCGGCGATAATCTTCAGCGGAACAGTTGGCAGTCTGCTCTGCCGCCCCATGGAACTCCTGTGCTCTAGCTTCTAGCAGCTCCTTCCAGGTGGTGGAAGTGACTCCACAGAAAGTAGACTTCCTGTACTCAGAGTCGTCATCAGCTGGTTCGACGTTGGGCTTGGAAGGCCATTTCTCTGGGGTTTGAAGGAGGAATGGAGGCCCTTGACTCGACCTGTTTGGCTTCATGAGGTCTAGCAGGCTCTTGCCCCTGGTGATGTCATCAGCCGGATTCCTCGCTGAGTCCACGTAACGCCAGGCATATGGGTTGGTCAGTTCCTGGATTTCTGCTACTCTGGTGCCGACGAAGATCTTGAAGCGGCAAGACTCTGACTGTAGCCATGTCAACACCGTGGTGGAGTCTGTCCACATGATAGTTTGGTTTATCTTCAGTGTTAGCTCTCTCTCAAGGAGCTTAGCCAGTTGGGCTCCGGTGACCGCTCCACACAGTTCTAGTCGGGGCATGGAAAGGAGTCTCTTGGGCACAACTCTGGACCTGGCCAGGAGGAAAGACAGGTGAACTTGACCTTGACTGTCCACTGTTCTCAAGTACGCCACCGAGCCATAAGCTTGCTCCGACGCGTCGGTAAATATGTGAACATCATGGGTGAAACTGGATTGATCTACGTTAGCAGGCTCATATAGTCTTGACAGAGTAACTTCTGGCAGAAACTGTAGTTCTCATACCCAGTCATTCCAGACTTGTAGGAGGTCTCGGGGATGAAGTGGATCATCCCAGTTTTGTTGCTTCTCCCAAAGGCATCTGACCAGCATTTTGGCTCGGGTGGTGTAGGGTAGGATGAACCCCAAAGGGTCGTACTGACTGGCTACGACTCGATAGATATTCATTATGGGAACGCCGTACTCTATGGGCCGATGTTTGTAGCCTATGGTGTCTGATTGACAGTGCCAGCTGAGTCCTAGGGTTGATTCGGAGGAATCCACTCTGTCTCGGGCGAGCCAAAGCTGTCAGACCTGGCCTCCTTGGGTAGATGTTCAATGACGCTTGGCACGTTGCTGGCCCACTGGCGTAGGTTGAACCCACCGGATGCTCGGAGCTTGCGAAGTCTGTCGACCAACTGTCTGGCATCTATAGGCATAGGCAGACTCTGCAGGAGGTTGTCTACATAAAAGTACCTCTCGATGGAGAAGATTGAGTTGTCTCCTGGCTGGCTATGGTCGGCTACATGGCGCTGCAAGGCAAATGTGGCACAGCATGGACTGCAGGTTGTGCCAAATGGTAAAACCTGCCACTCAAACACTGCTGGAGGATCGTCTCTGGTCAGGTCACGCCACACAAACCGGAGGAGCGGTCTGTCTTCAGGGAGAAGGCAAACTTGATTGTCTGCGCTTAGGGCATATTTTCGGAAACGCAATAGCACTCCCAGAAGTAAAGCTCCGAGTGTTGGTCCAGGCAGCAGTGATTCATTCAGGTTTTGGCCTCTGTGTTGATAAGAACAGTTGAAGACAATGCAGTTGTTGTTGTTGTGACTCACCATGTGGTGTGGAATGTACCACTCTTCTCACTTTTGGTTGACTTCTTCAGGGCTTAGCTTGGTGACAGAACCCGCAATAACTAACTTCTGGATCTCTGCACTGTAGGCTTTGGCTTGCTCTGGATCCTTTAACAGCCATTGTTCCGTACTGCGTAGACTCGGCATGACGGCTTCTTTGGGGGCATGAAGGAGAGGCATATCCCCCTTGTGCAGGAGGGGGGTAGCATAGTGCAGGACTTCCGATACCTCTACATGAGTGGTCTTTTCTTCTAGCAGGGCTACAGCTGCCTGGTCTTGCTTGGACCTGGTTACGTCTTTCTCGTTCCTGTATGGGAGAATATCGAGCTGCCAGAGCCTTTCAACATGCTTGAAGAGTTCTGAGGATTGTGGGGAAACAGATGTCACCAGACACTGCTGAGGGGGTAATGGCTGCTGGACTAACCTTGCCGGGCCCTGGAGAGTCCAACCTAGTCTGGTCCGGACAGCTGCCGGCCCACCTGGAGGGCCCAGTCTAATTGGCTCAGTGGAGGTGATCAAGTGTGCGTGATCGGAACCAATGAGAACCAGGGGCCTGACATTCTGGAAGGACTGGATGGGTAGGTTGACTAAGTGGGCATACTTCTTCTGGAGTCGGTCCACTGGATAGGACTGGTCTATCCAAGACGAGCTGATGTGAAGGCCCTTGAAACTAGGAAGTTCGTCTTTGGTGAATCAGCTGGAGCGATGTGGAAGGACACCGTAGAGCCACGGAGGATCTGGACATTTTGCCGGATGGTTCTCAGGGACAGGTCTTCATGTGTGCCTTGGAGGCCAAGCTCTTGAGCTGCTGTTGAGAGGAGCATAGTCCTCTCAGACCCATCGTTCAGGACCGCGTAGGTGAAAATTGTGCGATTTCCATTATGAAGAAGCACTTTAACAACCTTCAGTAAAACCCGGTTGTCCTCTGGTGGTCGGTCAACATAAAGGATTTCGGTGGTTGAGTTCACCAAGCAACTTTTCTTCAATGGGCGTTGGTCTTGAGGCTCTATCATTTACTTTGTGTAGGACCAGTAAATGTTTCCATTGGCACAGGCTGCAGGGCTTTTTCAGGTCACACTGGGCAGCTTGGTGATGCTTCGCACAGCGCCAGCACCGTTTATTGGTCTTTATCCACCCTGTGAATTGTTCTCTTGACAGCTTTGTAACTTGGGTACACTGGCTGAGGAAATGTTCATTAGTCTCACAGAAAGGGCAGTAAGGCTTGGTTCTCCCCTTCTTCCCGTTGGGGACTCCCGCAGGGGTATAGTTTTCTTTGGTCTCCTTTATACTGTGTAGGACAGTCACAGACCTTTGTCTCTGATGGTCTTTCGGCCCTCTGGATGGTGTCTGCATATCAAAGTCCTGACACCAGGATTCATACTGTAACCACTGGGGGAGATCGATCAGGGATGGAACAGCACCTCGTTCCTTAAAAGTGCATCGACGAAAGTCTGCTCTTTGCTCGGGGGGTAGCTTACTTAGCAGTCTCACTACATGAGACCCACAGCAAAGTTCCACTTCCCCTTCAGTGCCCAAAGTCTTTAGGAGGCCAACCAGTGACTGTACATGGAGGGCAAACCGCTCGAAAGCTGCAGTGTCGCCACGGCGAACATCAGGTGAATCTAGAACACTGGCTATTTTCTTTAGGGCTATTTGATGTGGCTGACCAAATTTCTCATTGAGGGCTAGGATTGTGTCTCTATATGGGGTGAGGGAGTTGAGGTAGCAGTCTGCTATCAACTTTGCCTCTTCGAACTTTAATGTCAATGTCAGGTTTATTTATATAGCACATTTCAAAACAGCTACAACTGCCCAAAGTGCTGTACAGCAAACATTATAAAATACAATGTAAAAACAGTCACAAAATATACAGCATAAAACAATAATAATAAAATCCATGGGAACTGCTCAACTTGTGTTGAAAGCTAAAGCAAAAAGATGGGGTTTCAACAATGACTTAAAAACATGAATGAACTGGGCCATTTTGACATTCAGAGGAAGGCTGTTCCAGAGACTCGGAGCCGCTACGACAAAAGCCCGGTCCCCTCTGGTTTTGCGCTTAGCTATTGGCACCACCAGAGTCATTTGATTGGAGGATCTCAGTGTTCGACCTGGATCACGGATCAATAAAAGCTCCGAAAGGTAGGATGGAGCCATCCCATTCAGACATTTAAAAACCATCAACAGTATCTTGAACTGAATCCTAAAACTGACTGGAAGCCAGTGCAGAGAGGACAACACAGGAGTTCCCGTGAGCAAACGTGCCGCTGCGTTTTGAACCAACTGCAGACGCCGGATGGAAGTTTGATCGAGCCCACAGTACAGAGAGTTACAATAATCTAAGCGACACGTAATAAAAGCATGAATGACACGCTCCAGGTCGGCGTGAGGCAAATAGGATTTGATTTTGCTGAGCAAACGCAGCCGAAAAAAGCTTTTTTTGACGACTGAACTTATTTGTCTGTCAAACTTAAATGAACTGTCCAAAACTACCCCAAGATTACTAGCAGAGTCGTGGAAATAGATACTCAAAGGGCCCAGAGCAGTGACATCACACGAGTTACCAAATACAACAATTTCAGTTTTGGGGTCATTAAGCTTTAGGCAATTTTGAGCCATCCAGTCCTTTACTTCCTGTAAACAATCAAGCAAAACTTGAGCATTGTCTGTGCCTGGCTTCAAAGGCAGATAAATTTGCAGGTCGTCTGCAAAACAATGAAAGTCAATTTTATATTTTCTGAAAATTGACCCAATGGGCAACATATACATTGAAAACAATAAGGGGCCCAAAATGGAGCCCTGCGGCACGCCACAGCTGAGTGGGGCAACTCCAGAAACGTAAGAACCAAGGTGGACGGCAAAAGATCGATTTTCAAGGTACGATCTAAACCAACTTAAGGCAGTACCTTTAATTCCAATATGATTTTTGAGGCGTGAAAGCAATATTTCATGGTTGACAGTGTCAAATGCTGCCGTTAAATCTAAAAGTACCAAAACAGTAGAGCAGCCTGAATCAACAGTTAAAATAAGGTAATTAAAAACTCTTAAGAGTGCAGTCTCAGTGATGTGACGTAACTTAAAGCCAGATTGAAATTTTCCTAAAATACCATTTACATCCAGATAAGTTTGTATTTGAGCAAAAACCAGTTTTTCCAAGATTTTTGATTAAAAAAAAGGCAATTTAGAAATTGGCCTGTAGTTTGCCAGGACTTCAAAGTCCAGGTTTTGCTTCTTAAGCAGAGGCTGAACAACAGCATGTTTAAAGGAACTTGGAACGCAGCCTGATGTCAGCGAGGAATTTATAATCGCCAGCATACGAGGCCCAATCGTGCCCAAAACATCTTTGAGCAGTTTAGGAGGGAGACAATCAAGCGGACAGTTAGAAGCTCTTAATTTATGCACAACAACGGACAGGTCGCTAAGGGACACAGGTTCAAAATGCTCAAAAGTCGCAGAACACACAGAAGTAACACAGGGATCAACTACTTTGAAACATGGGTACAGCTCCTCACATTGTTTCAGCTCTGAACAGGTGTATGTGTGTGGTTATCCAACAATGATGCACACCAACACTTGAACACTGCACAATAGACTTTAAAGAGGAAGAAACTAAACTTAACCGGAGTTTACTCCCCACTGCAGCTGCTAATGATCAGTGTTCATGCTGTTAAGGTAGAACGGGTGAATTAACGTCAGCTCTTAAGGTGGACACATTAAATGCAAATAATAAGAAACAATGACTTAGCCTAATAACTAAAAACATCTGGAGCCTTTCTAACAACGTTAGTGTCAGTAGTACGTTAGTGTGAGTAGTACGTTAGGATGAGTCGTTCGTTAGTATGAATAGTATGTTAGTATGAGTAGTACGTTAGTGTGAGTAGTACGTTAGGATGAGTGGTACGTTAGTATGAATAGTATGTTAGTATGAGTAGTACGTTAGTGTGAGTAGTACGTTAGGAAGAGTCGTACGTTAGTATGAATAGTATGTTAGTATGAGTAGTACGTTAGTGTGAGTAGTACGTTAGGATGAGTCGTACGTTAGTATGAATAGTATGTTAGTATGAGTAGTACGTTAGTGTGAGTAGTACGTTAGGATGAGTCGTACGTTAGTATGAATAGTATGTTAGTATGAGTAGTACGTTAGTGTGAGTGGTACGTTAGAGTGAGTGGTACGTTAGTATGAGTAGTACGTTAGTGTGAGTAGTACGTTAGTGTGAGTAGTACGTTAATGTGAGTAGTATGTTAGCCTGAGTAGTACGTTAGCGTGAGTAGTACGTTAGCGTGAGTAGTACGTTAGCGTGAGTAGTATGTTCGAGTGAGTAGTACGTTAGAGTGAGTAGTACGTTAGAGTGAATAGTACGTTAGTGTGAGCAGTACGTTAGTGTGAGTAGTATGTTAAGATGAGTAGTACGTTAGTATGAATAGTATGTTAGTTTGAGTTGTACGTTAGGATGAGTCGTACGTTAGTGTGAATAGTACGTTAATGTGAGTAGTATGTTAGCCTGAGTAGTACGTTAGCCTGAGTAGTACGTTAGCCTGAGTAGTACGTTAGCGTGAGTAGTATGTTCGAGTGAGTAGTACGTTAGAGTGAGTAGTACGTTAGAGTGAGTAGTACGTTAGAGTGAATAGTACGTTAGTGTGAGCAGTACGTTAGTGTGAGTAGTATGTTAAGATGAGTAGTACGTTAGTATGAATAGTATGTTAGTTTGAGTTGTACGTTAGGATGAGTCGTACGTTAGTGTGAATAGTACGTTAGTGTGAGTAGTACGTTAGTGTGAGTAGTACGTTAGCGTGAGTAGTACGTTAGCCTGAGTAGTACGTTAGCCTGAGTAGTACGTTAGGATGAGTAGTACGATAGGATGAGTCATACGTTAGCATGAGTAGTACGTTAGCATGAGTCATACGTTAGCATGAGTAGTACGTTAGCATGAGTAGTACGTTAGCATGAGTAGTACGTTAGGACTAAAGGGGTTTGTGTTCAAATGTTTCAAACTGCATTTTTGGCAGGTCCATAATACAACTATAAAAACTTATGTTACAGAAATGAGAAATAATCTGTCTATGAAGCCAGAAATCTCTGTGTGTCTGTGGCTCAAATATCTCTGCGAATCAGTCTCAGATTGACCTGAGACTTTCAACATGGCTGCTGCTTGGTTCAAGGGTGTGCAGTGTTGGAATTGTTTGGACGCCCCATCCCCATGCCCCACCTCCTGAGTAGATGGACTCAGTGATGATGTCATCTGTCCTAGCTCTACAGTAAGGTCTACAGTTTTGCAGAACAGCTCAATGTTGACAGGTCGTCATGATAACTTAAAAACGACTAAAGTGTGTCTAATATCTTAAAACACCCCGTAAATATTGACCAGCAGGTGTCCTCACTGAGCAACGTTTGTAACTAAGATAAGTAATAATAATAAATAATTGCGTGTGTGTGTTTAATTCAGAATAAAATTTGCATTAGGAATTGAGTGTTTACAAGGTCAGTCTAAAGATTATTTCACTTTTATTCTGAATTAAAGAGGAATTAAAGCTCCCATGTAAACCATCCATTAAAAAGCTACTTAACCTCCCACTTTTCTATAGCAACACATACAGTATTTCCTACAGGCACTGCACTAGTATAGATAAAAACAGTTAGATTGGTACATTCGTTTTCAGTCCTTATTTGTGAAGTGAAACACTCCCACACACTGACTCACACTTTTGCAGTCAAATATTTGTTACACATTTGTCACATTTGAATTTTTTTATCATTTTTAAAAAAAATATGGTATCGTGAGTATTTTGTATTGTGAGCCCTACATCATATGTCATATCATCATAAGTTAACTATTTCGTTAAACCCCTAGTCTTTACCAATAATAAGATATCAATTGTTCCAAGTGTGTGTGTGTGTGTGTGTGTGTGTGTGTGTGTGTGTGTGTGTGTGTGTGTGTGTGTGTGTGTGTGTGTGACCATGTACATGGCCATCAATCAATACATCTGTGTATTTCTCTACCTCCTTATCTCCAATAGAACCTGACCCAGTTTACTCACACCAGTAGAGACTGGTTCCCAGTTTGGACACTGGAGATATTCAGATATTCTCACTACTAAACCCGAACATTTATGACGCTATAATTTTGGTATATAGTATTATTTCCAGACTGATCTTGGGCCAATTTTCCTCGCTTGTCCTACATCTCATCTCCTCATTAATATTTCATGATCTTGTTAGTGTCTTCTACCTTTACGTTACCTCTTCACTCACCCCCCCCACCACCCCAAACATGAATAACTGCAGTAAGTGGAGAGTGCGTCGAAAAAATCAGCTTAGATCTTTGTGCTTTTAGCAGCCTTGCAGACATGGGATCGGATCATATCTGTCCAATAAGGATTATCCTCCACTTCCCTGAAAATTCATTATATGGAGGTGTCAGACAAAATGAGATTACTTCTCTTTTCTTTAGTCTAATCAGAAATGTGTTTTATGTCTGAGTCTTTCGGCACAAATAAGAGGAGCAATCTGACGACTCTGATGGAGACCAAGTAGGAAACAGTGACAGAATGACAACAGACACTCGTTATTTATGTAGTCCCTGAACAACCACAGCAGAGATATTAGGAAAATATACACACTTTCCCTAATTTTTCATTCATTTCAACAATTTTAAATATGTAAAGACTATAATATTTGGATGAAAAAAAAACTCAGTCAGCTTGGGACGATGTGATGAAAAAGTGTATATTTAACAATTATTTAATGTCCTTCAGTTTTTTTCTTCTCCATTTAATATATATATATATATATATATATATATATATATATATATATATATATGTATTATATGTATATAAACTTCTAAGAGGAGATGTCTGATTGCTTTTCTTTTCTCCTCAGCCAATGATCTTGAAAGAGTCCCGCGAGAAACATTTGTGTGTGTGCGCGTGTGTGTCTAATATTTGTTAATTACTCTCATCCATCAAACATAACACTCATAAATGCAATGGCTTATTGTGCATTTAGGATAATGTTCAATACTGCGATTGATCATTTTTCGAGAGCCCATGTTTAATCTGATTAATGTCTTGGAATCTAAATGTAGCTTTAATCAGTCCTATTTTAGTAGATTTAAAAGTTCCACCACTTCAGACAAAACAACTATTGTAAAGTACAGTGTGCTATAACTGATGCTTGGCTTTATAAAGGATTCAAAGGTCAAAACATGACACAAACAGGATGAAATCACCACAATGATACTTTATATCTATTATTGTTACAGTTAAGTTTCATTGTGTTTCTTAATGAAGAGAATTTACATTGTAGATCTGTAGTAAACTGGGTTCATAGTCCTCAATCCTGGTAATACGAACTCATATACAGTGTTGTGCTAGTTACTGAAAAAAAGTAATTAGTTACCATTACTAGTTACTTCATTAACAAAGTAACTCAGTTACTATTTTAATTACTTACACCAAAAAGTAATGCGTTACTGGAAAAAGTAATTTTTGAGTTACTTAGAATTGAAGAATGTATTATTTATTTTGGGTAATTTGTGTCCGTACAGTGTCAAATTAGTGCTGTAATAATATAATAATCCACTGTTGATCAACTGCTATAAAACAACCATAAATGATGTGCATATAAAGCCCAAAACAGCTGCTCCAAAATTAAAACAGTAATTTTTCAGCCTTAGCACAGTAACGTAAATGCTAAACATATCAGGCTAATTAGCTGCTGTTAGCAGTGACTCAGCAGCAGTGACTCAGCAGCAGTGACAGGCAACAACATACCTTGCAATAGTTTGGCTGACCTGTCTCTGGATAACAGTCACAGTCCGTTAAAATCCAGTCGCAGCGTTAGCTTAGCTTAGCTTCACTGATGCATCTTTTGGAGACAAAAATAATGTGCGTATTTCCACTCTGAGAAGCTCGTCCTGCTCTCGCATTGACTCGCCATGATTGCCACACGTGATGTAAACGGAAACACGCTGACAACGCTTCTTCTTCTACTGTTTTACCGTGGTTGGCACGGCATCCCGCAAAAATATGTAGCGCCACTGTAAACAGGAAGTACACTGCTGCTAGCAAAGTAACGGACAAATGCACCATATTGTAACGGTAACGGCGTTATTTCTTTATAAATATATTGCGTTACAGTACTAGTTACTGTAAAAAGTGACGTTGGGGCGGTAACGCGTTACAAGTAACGCGTTACCGCCCAACACTGCTCATACTGTATATTAGTATGGATGCTTTCTATCTTTGACAAAGACATTGTTAATGTCACTTATCTATCAAACATCTCCATGTGTTATTGTCGCTCCTATTGCTTAGCAACAAACAACTACCCTCTACATAGCTAAAGAAAAGTGATGGTTTCCAAACTTAAAACCAACCATGAGTAGTTTTTCTTACCTTGCATCAGGGTTGGAGTCAAATACATTTTTCAGTTTCAATTACATTTTCAATTACCCATGTTCGATTACAGTTACCAGCATTTTTTCAAATTGCAATTAAATCACAGTTATATTGTAACCTCAGAAAGTCAATTACAATTACACTCTCAATTACTAAAGTTCAGTTACAATTACTCACAATTACTCAGCCTTTAATAAATAACCTAATAAAAGTTAACTTTCTCGTGTGTTAGCTTTCTGTCAGCATCTCTTATGATAACGGTTCTAAATCAGCTGTAAAATACACTAAAACGAATCTATTGATTACATTGTTAAGCTTCCTAATCAATGAAATTATAGGTTGTTACATTTTCTTAAATGGTAAAATGTGTGAAAGCTTGATATGGAAGATGTTTTCATAATTATTTACTACATATGTGTAGAACTGTACATAGAACTGTAACATGGTTCCACTGTTTTGTGTTAAATTTTAATTGACCTTTTTTTATAGAATTGTCTTGTCAATTACAATTACAAAGTCAATTATCTAAACTCAGTTACAATTTAATTATGATTACGACGGCAACAGATTTTTAAAATTACACCATGATTGTAATTAATCATCAATTACGCAATTACAATTATAACTGACCCCAACCCTGCCTTGCATATTAATGTAGTGTGTTATTGGAGGCCTAATGGTTGAGGAAGTTTGCTTCTGACTGGAGGGTTGCCAGTTCAAATCCACTGTGGGACGTTGAACAAGACCATTAACCCTGACCCCCACATTCCACTGGATGCGTAACAGCAACAGAGCTCATATGTTTTAAAGTCAGATGCGTATGTGCTCCGTATCAGTCCAGAACCCTCCATCAGATATGCAGAGCTTCTGTTTTAGCCGGATGCTGGAAAAACAACCCAACATTTCAGCAGAGTAGAAAGTAGTGCACAGGCACAGAATAAAACAGTAGTTCCCAATCTTTTTTGTCTCGTGTACCCCCTCTGCATTTTTGTCAAATCATGTGTACTTCCTCTTCATATCGTAAGTACCCTCTCCATAATTACCTCCGCCAAGAGCGAAGCAAAGAAGTTGAGCAAAAAGAGCGAGAAGGTTATGTTTTACCCTCCGCTTATCTCAGTCTGTCAGTCTGTCAGTTTGTCTGTTTGTCTGTTTGTCTGTTTGTCTGTTTAAATATATATATATATATATATATATATATATATATATATATATATATATATATATACATATCAGTGTTCCAATTAGAATGGCTCTAACTGATGATGTCATCAACAGTGAAGATGTCACAATTTTATGCTATGCTAATGCTAAGCTAATGCAGTGCAACACTGTCTGTCTGCCTGTCAGTTAGCAAGAGAACTTGAAAAGTTATGAATGGATTTGGTTCAGATTTTCAGGAAAATTGATCAATTGGACAAAGAACAGGTGATACAATTTTGGTGATGTTATGGCTACCAAAAGAAAAAAATATAGATATATATATCCCACATTTTCCCCATCCACAGTGTGGAACTTGTGATGATGTCATAGGTTCTCCAAGAGTCAACGGGTCAATGTTGACAGGTAGTGATAGTAACACAGCTCAATGTTGACAGGTAGTAGGTCTATAGTACTTCATATTGTAATAGTGTTTGTGAACATGTGGGCCACTGTGCCAGTTTTACTAAACTTTATATCTACTGATACAGGCTCTGAGTTGAAATGGTTAAAGTAGGTGTCAAAATAAAGGGGTTTAAAGGGCCCGGTCATTTCCCCCGCCCCCGGCCTGGCTCTGATTTGTTCTGCTACTGGTCTCAAACATTAGTTCCCTAAAGCTTAATCTACAAATTTAAAACAATAAGTGGAATTTAAAGTGGAATTTATTCAAAAAAATACAACATAATACCAATGCAACTTTAATGTGATTACTTCAATAGTAAGTTAATACAGTCTCCTTTGTAAAAAAATAGATAATTATTGTCTCCATTGGCAGAAGTGTGATGAAATGGCCTCTACAGCATAAAATAACCCTGTTTCAATAAATTACAAGAAAATATGGTATTTTATTGAGCATTAGTTCCATTAGTTTGCGGTGTAGGGAACCAAACCACATCAAGCCTAAAGACCCTCTTCCTAGCAGGAATTAACCAAGGAGCCTGTTTCTTTATCACAAACTGTTTACACAATAACTGCCCCCGCAACTTTGAGGTGCATAGCTAACCCCACTATGTGGCCTTTGAACCCAGTACCGTAGCCGAAAAGACTGACCCAAATATTCAGTACAAACTCTTTTTACGACTCCACACGGGGGAAGAACATCCGTCTCCTCCCTCCTTTACAAACAGATACTTTTGGGATGCTGTAAGATCACAGAACTGTCCCACTGACCCCTGACCCCCTGTGGTGAAATGTCACAGAAGGACACTTTTCAGGCCTCTTCTCTGAGATGTGTCCCAGTGAAGAAGGGAGAACAAAGAAATTGTATTATGTTTGAAAAGTTACAAATGAAAACATTATTGGAATGATTTCTACAGAAATTGAAATTGCAATAATTTAATACCTACAGAATGCTATTTTAAATGTTCCATCATTTAAAAAGTGCTTAAAATACCAGAAAACATCACAGAAGTTAGTTTGAGGTATCTACTGCAACCATATAGTAAAGAAGAGGCATAACATGATTTTTGACATTTATGTTTATGAGTAATTACAAGTAAAATTCATTAACCGGTTCCTAAAGTGATCCAAGGCTATTTTCCAGTCGTGTTTGGTATCAAACTCTTTCGTATTACATGATATTTCAAGATATGATGTTGAAAAGATTATTTGAATATGCTGAACTCATTATTATGGTTTATGTGTAAATCTAGGAATCATCCCTCCTGTTTGTCTTTGTCTCACATAAACACACACCCCAGACACACCCAAAGGCAGCCAGCTGAGATGCTGGCAACTTTAAACCAATCAACGAAGTTTCCTTCTTGGGAGGCGAGTCCCAAAGATAAGCTTTTAAAAGGAAGAAAGCTGCTCCTAACTTCAGTTTTGGGACGCTGGCGTTTCATACTCAACGCGTTTCCCTTCCCCACCTTTTCATTTAGTTCATTTTATTTTTAGTTGAAACAGTTAGATTTTTGGAATCAACAGCTGCTTGGTTCGGACGAATTCAGCATCTAGTGACGTGCGTAACAGCCGAAAGAAGCCCGGCCCGCGACCCATTGGGGTAAGCCACGAGCCATTCTCTAACCCAGCTGTGAAGGCCAGAACCGCCTGGATCGGCTGAAGGGGCTATACTCTGTTGAAACACAACAGAACTCAACGGTGGCACGTCCTGCTGCATTGCTTCAAACAGCACCTCCAGGTCCAACCCTGACATCATCTTCAAGGTACCTGAATGAACTTTCATCAGCAACTTCATCCACAATAGATCACATCCATACTTCCATAACTACAAACTTACACACACTCACAACATGTTCCACACACAGTTCATCTCATTCATGTTTGTTCGTCTTCCCTGCCTGTCTTCCTCTCTTTGTTATGAGCTCTTTTTATGATTTTATTCTTTGATTTTATGATCTTATTCGAATATGTATCCTGCATTTTATTCAATATTTAGTAGACTAGCATCCTCCTAGAATAGTGATTTTACTTTATTACATATAATCCTCACTTTTATTAGCCTAGAAATGCATTTTATCATGATTTAATTATCCCATTTCAATTGATATTTTGACTGTGTTGTTGACTTTTGAATAAAAGGTTAAACATAATCTTTGATTCCTCTGATTCATTAAAGCTGTGATTATGGTGTAGATGTTGCTGTTAGAATTCACTTTTCCCTGGTTTCACATTGATGAGTTTAGTCTAAAAACTTAGACATATTTCTCCTGTTAAAAGGAGTGGCACCCCGCAAAATTTGAAGTAATATTAATAATCATAATTAATATTCTTAGTTATATAACCCATTAATAATAACTCATCCTCCTACAGTGGCGATTTTTGCCAAAAAATGACCTAAAAAGGAACTCGAGGCATTTGCTGATATTTTTTTAATGAATTGCTAAATCTTTCCGAGTGGTTCCCTGTTTGGAACTGGTAAAAAAAAAACACTCAAATATCGCTAAAAACGTTTTACACTTTCATGAGGAGGAATTTAAGATTATATTGATATTGTTGCAAAAACGCTATGGAAACACGTGACGTACCTGGTCACATGACCACTGCTCACCAAGAAAACATGACGTGTTACGAGTGGACAGAAAAGAAGACCTAGACATTTCTTAGCATTAGGATAGAAATGATTAGTGCTACATTACACGTGAAACAACAAACAGTGTTGGGAAGGTTCCTTTCAAAATGAAGTGTATGAATGTGATTCACTGAAAAGAACAACGATAACTGTTGTAAATACAATTGTTTGTTTATCTGCCTTTGAAATACATATTGTCACTGATTCTATGGTTGTGATTCATCCTTCGGTCGTGTATCACATATTTAAATAATTCTTTGCCCTGACATCATCACATCGATACCCAACATAGAAGTGGAGCTAACGTTAGCTCGCTAACAGTGATTGGTCTGCTGTTTAATGAGGTTCTGCTGACTTAGGCATTTTTCTCATGCAATCATAATACCAAGTCATCTGATCAATATTTCATTAATCTGATAAGCATCTGGACACAAAAGTTAATACATACACATTAGTGTACAAATACAATGATTGTTCTGCGTTTTCTAAAGCAGTTACCACAAATTTAGCAGAGCAAAATCACAATATTTATGAGAAATAACATCTGAAACAAGTGACTGTGAGCTATTTTAACCCTCCTATTAATCTTGGGGGTCAATTGACCCCATTCAATGTTTATTATGCAAAGAATAATAGTTGACTTTTTGTTTTTGCTTCATATTTTATGACCTTTCCTAATTGATGATGACAATTTATTTAGCATGTGTTCCTCTGGGGTCAATTTGACCCCAAGCTGTTTTAGCAGTAAGAGTAAAACTGTCTCTGCGTGTGATTAATGTTGTCAGTAAATTTGAGAAGATTTGGATAAAAACTATTCAAGATAAATTAATTCTAATTTAAAGGTTTTTTCCTGATGGTGGCGCTAGAGAACAGGTCAATATTTCATTATCAAGGGCTTATTTATGTATTCAACAAATCAACAAAGTGTCTGACGCAAAACTATTATCTGGAAGCAAATATCATGTGTTGGTAATATTTGAGGTTAAATTATATTGTAGATAATTCAAATACACAAAGGCTGTCCATATTTATTTCACATTTAACCCTTGTGTACTCCTTTAAATGTATTCACACTTGTAGACCTAGACAAACGGTCTCATAAAAGTGCAATAAAAATGTAATCAAGTTATTTTTTTTTTACTTCCTCATATTATTAGGCTGAGCTACCGAACTTTGTTCTTCTTCTTCTTCTTCTTGTGTACACTAGATAAAATCACTACTACTCTGTTATTTGTGAACGTGTCGGTCTGAAATTTGGTAGCTATAATCTATGGATGTGTACGCATCAACGCTCCGAGCCCGGAAAAAAAAAAAAAAAAAAACGAAAGTCGATTTCTTATTTATTTGCAAGTCAAATAATACAACGATTGGTGGTACCTAATCATTGGCACATACCGATATATATGTACGAGTCACGGGGGCTCCCGGGGGCCCCATTTTTCAAATGACTACTCCTCCGTTTGTTCTTGTTAGATTGGAATGCAGTTTGTTATGAATACTCTATGAATGAATATGATGAGACGCTTGGAGCCCGAGGGGCCACACCCCATTTCTGGTAATTTCCAAATTAATGGGAACATAGTCGTGATATATCGTTTCAAAGGTGATTCCACGTAGATTACGATGATGCCTCGCACAGTTCCATTAGGCCCACCCCCACTTTTTCAGCAATTTCCAGTAAATTTGTGAGTCAAATATTGAGACAGTTGGTGGTACCGAATCATTGACAAATACCAATATATGAATGGGGCCCATTACTTTAAATGTGCCCAGGGTGCGCCAGGGGGCCCCATTTTTTTTTAACTTTAACCGAGTTATTTGACTTTTGAATTCTCTGGAACGTGGTACGTACTATTCGGCGTGGAGACGTTCCGCGGGCCTGGCCGTAGTTTATCCGAACTTGTTTCAACTACTTCAAACCTATCCATAGATATAAAATGTATTATGTATTATAAACCCTTTTGATGTTTCTATTGACTTTTTATTACAAGTACCTCTATTTTTTCAGCAGCAAAAACACTAAATATGCAGTATTTCCAAAAATGAGATGAAAATATTACAGCCTTAACCGTGTCATTAATTGATAGTATAATTGAATCTAATACATTTTTATTTTTGGCACAAGGGCAATTTTAAAGAAAAAAATTACACGTATATTTTGCAAGATATGAAATCCAGGCCTTCACTGAAATTTCCCTAAGATTTATGAGGTTGGTACTGTATGGGGCCTTTACACGTTAAACTTATTTTTTCCTATTTTGAAGGTAGAGGCTTAGATCTATTAGGTGTTATTGAAAAAGCATTATGATGTGTCATGATTACAGTATATGAAAAATATGCAGTTACAATGGGAGTCAATGGGGCAAATTTGGTCACAAGGTTACTAAGTGTTTGTATGATGCATATTATATCTGCTTTTCTAAACACTTCCAATACAAAGGACTTTGGAATTAAGCAAAAATAGTGACAAAATTTCATACAACTAGCCTTAAAAATGACCGGAATATTGAGAGCAAAACAAATAAAAACACCAGAAATGTCACTTTTGGTCACATAGATGCTCTGTGGGTTAATAACCCTCCAACATTGTAACAGCTCTGTCCCTAAAATACAACTTTAATATATACTTACAGTCATCGTAGTAATATTAGACCAGCCAGTGTCTGTATTTTTCATTTCAGTTTGACTTTCACAAGATGTCACTGCTGATACATGACAAGCAGGTGGAGCTGTGAGCAAAGTAAAGTCCTGAACATTATCATATTTTTCTTTCTCCTTCTTTGCAGAAAAGCACAGAAAAAAGCAGTATGTTAACCAACAAACTCCATGAAATATTAAATTTTAGCCACGCTAACTCTATAACCAGCACTTGTATAACTAGACGCTAATTGTCTGGTTTTAATTGATGTGTGTGTGTGACGGGCAGCACAGAGAAATGCTTCTCATCCAAAGGTGGCAAAACATGTGAATAATTTGTGTGTTTGATGTGAATGTTTGAGTGCATGTGTGGGTGCGTGTTTGCGTGGGGGGGGCGAGGCGATGGCCTGTATTGCAGCACTTGTCATTTTTTCAATTACCGGAGCTGTGGTTAAATGTTCATTTTCAGCAGTCAGCCGGGAGCAAAAACTAGTGAGCCCTATTAGGGTTTAGCCACAGCCTCGCACTCATTAGTTCTCTCCGGTCAGACGAGAGTGAAGGAGAAGCTGGGGACGGCCTCTCTAAAGAGGTCAGGGTGTAGTCCACAGCAGAGATTGTTAAGGACTTTCTACTGCCAGTATGGCAGAGTGGAAGCACTGTTAGGAAAGTCTTTGTTGACCTTTTTAAGGCCAATTAGACACAGGCCTCTTTCACTGTCTGCCTTTCCTTTCCATGAACTTTGAAAGAATCTACTCAGCAATGAGTAAAACCACTTCATGGCGTAGTGGAGTAGTTGCCAACATACAGTGATTACATTTATTATAGATTTTTGCCATTTCCAAAAAACACAAGAGTTGTCAAGTGACTAATTTTTTTGTTGACTCGTCTATTACACAAGGATTCTTCTAAACCAGTTGTATTTAACGGGATCCTCCACTGTTTTTACAAATGTGGCCTAAAACCTTTCAAATGTCCTCATTAGAAGATCTATGCCTAACAAAACACATTCTTTTTTTTAATTAACTTTTAAAAATGGGACTAGTTTACTGTTTCAGAGCCTGTGTGTCGTCATGTTGAAATGACATCATTGATGACGCGAATCGCCCCTTGAGTTCTATAGGAGGTGAAGCATTCAGGATCATTTAACAGCTTTTTCAGTCAAAATAACAACTTGTGCTGCTTTGGGTTGATCTAAAAATCAGTAAAAGTTAAAAAAGTCAATGTTAATCTCTTTTGTTACCAAAATTTGACAACAACCATAGAGAGTTTTCACCTAAGTCACATTCTGGACAGTAACGCTGATGCGCGGCCATATTGGAGGCACTCAGAAATAAACACTGCGATTGATAAACCACAGAAAAGCTCCTCAAAAGGTATTATAGATGCAAAGGCATACAGGGAAGGGTTTATTGGTGGTGCTGATCCATACGGGTTGACTTCCTCATCTTGGATCAATGACGACCCAGAGAGTCTTCCATCTATTGCGTATCCTGATATGATCAACTACCTGGTTTTAACCCTAACCCAATCTGGGTCATCCTTTAGATAAAGGTCAGATCTTTTACCTGGAATACAATGAGAAATACAGCTCTACATTCTAGATCTACATTTGAACAACTGTGTTGCTACTGTAGCAGGTTATTAAATGTGATTATATTAAGTCAATGATGCCACATGCAGTAGCTTGATATGAATTCTATTATCATCATCACACTAGAAAATGAGTTCAGAGCCACTGATATCAACAATTCACTAACCTGACAAAAAATGGGTCGAACAAATTTGGATGTTGTCCAGATGTTTGCCTCGTAGATCCTGGTTTAGCTTCGCTAACCACTAGCTCCTCCTTTCCTCTGATAACTTTTGACGTTGTTCTCCCTGATTTATTATAACTTTTGCTATAACTGTTGGCAATCTATTAAACTCCAAATGTTTGACAGGATCTGCTTTGTTTACCTGCTGAATACCTCCAATATGGCGACTTCCGGTTTGATGATGTGGTGTTGACGCGCCATGAAAACCCTCTATTTTGTTGTTGACTAGTCCAGTGGTTCTCAAACTTTTTGGAATCGTGAACCCATTTTGCTATCAAGAATTTCTGGCGACCCCAAAGACTTTTTTTCTGGAGTTAGTTTTTGATCATTTTTTTTTAGCTCAGATACATTCATTTTACTGCATTTTAGTTAAACTAGATTCACAAAATCAAAGTGTAGGAATGCAGTTGTTTGGAATTGTGTGTTGTTTCATTTTAAAAACAAGAATAATAATTAAAACATGTAAAATGATTTCATTCTCCAGACTGTGTTGAAACAGTTTGGTAATGACCTTCCTGTTAATAGACGACAAAGCATCCAATGCGAAAAGTGATTAAAGACTTTGATATGTCAAGAATTTGACTGAGTTCTGACTTTATACCTGATAAAAGTGCGTTTCCATTACTCTAGAAATCGCACACAATCTAAATAGTGCAATAAAAACTAGTTTTCAGGTTTTTCAGACGTTTCAATATTGAAATATATGCTAAAGCTCAATGGAAACACAAAGAAGGAGTTTTGCATTTCCATCCCAAGATGGCAGCATCTACAGACGGTGGAAACGCTGCTCTTTACCTGCCATCACAGAAAGACATTACAACAAAAAAATTACCAAACTACGAGAAGATATTTGTTGCCTTTCTAACGAGCTAAAAAAGAAAGATGAACTACTCACCAAGTATACGGACACGGTCGTACAACAGCCAATAGCGCAGCGCTGTCATCCTTCCTCCATAGTACTCCACTGACAATGACACAATGACAGAGCTCCACCCACAGACATCAACGACCCTCGCGTCGTTAGAAGCAGAGCCGCTTCAACGCCAACCGTTGATTAGGTTATTTATTTCAGGCTCAGTAATTGAGAACACACTGGCAATTGAATTTCTGAGGACAGAAAATAATTGGAATTGGAATAAATGCTGGTCACTGTAATTGTAATTGAATTTTAATTGAACATGGATAATTGAAAACATAAATGTAGCTGAAAAATGTAATTAACCCCAACCCTCCTGGATACAGGCATCTGCAGCTGATTCAATTAATAATTACTGTATTTAGTTATTTACAGTTAAGGATTTTAATGTTCATAAATACACTCAAACTTGTCCTTGAACTGTTGTGATATACCTTCTTTGTACGCACTTATTTGTTTAAAAAAAACAAAAAAAACAATATATGTATATATATATATATATATATATATATATATATATATATATATATATATATATATATATATATATATATATATATATACCAGCTTCCACTGAATTGTATGTCACAAACACAATATTTATAAACCACTATAATATAGTAATATATATAATAATATACATATTTTTAAAATACAAGCAATGATTTTGGATTCATGAGGTTATTGTGAAAAAAAAATGAAGCTTATTTAATAATGCAAGAATGTTAGTATAGTTTCCAGGCAAAAAAAAAAAGTGTACATGACTTACAATAGGGGCCCAACAAGATGGTTTGTACACAGGGCCCAAAATGTAATGCTGTGGTCCTGCTTGGTGCTAATGTATTTCTTGATGTGACCCAAATGTGTCGTCATACACCCACTAATAGGTGGCAGGCTTTGATCTTTCCTGTTATATCAAACATGGTCGCTTCAGACCAACGAAGGCCTCATTAACCCATGTCCTCTGGTTCCACTGACCTGAGGGAATCCGTTAAATGGGGGTTGTTTGAAGATGGTGTCCATTATGGAGCTTTTCAATTCAAACATCAACCGTTTCCTCTTCCCTAATCTTTGCTCGGGGGCGCGTGCCTTGCTCGCCACGCTGTCCTCGCTGTCCCAGCACCAGGAAGGACTTTTTAGTCGATGTCAAACGGGGACAGATGCAAGGTGACACTGTTGGAAGTCCACCACTTCACCTTGCACTCCTGCACCTGGACGTTCTACTGCTGCATGTGTAGAATCCTCCTGAGCACCGACTCTAAAACAAGCCTCGTATAGTAACTATTCATCATCCTCACCTCCGCTTAATTGGACCAAAAGTAGATTGCACGGCGGGCGGTGGGCGTGGATGGAATACGCTCACATGGAATAAACCCACTTTCTCTCTAAGTGCAGGTTACTTATTTGGCCGCTGCAGACTTCACTTTCATTACCCGGTTACCCTCCTGTCAGTGTAATTCACTCCTATCATCCCTCAACCCAGTTGAAATTAACAGGTAATTTGTAAATGTCACTTTGGGTTAGACACCTCATTTTCTTCCTTTTCCAACAATCCTGCTCCTTCAAGATCATTTTTCTTGTCTTTTGAATAAGACTTTCATTCATAAATAGAGTTATGGTCCACTTAATACATGAGAGTAATTGATGAGGGAAAAAAAACACCATTTAGCCTGACCTATTAGAGTCAATCAGAGACAAACTAGCTTTGAATCCACAGTGTGTGCTAATGAAGCTTTTAGAAGTCTCAAAGAAACTTGTGTCTGCGTACCCTTCCTTCTTTGGTTATTCTATTTTAAAACCAAATCAAAATAACAAATAAACGGTGAGGTTTATTTTACCGACTTAAATCCAAAACAGAAATACAGAAAAATCAAAAAAAAAAAAAAAAAGATAAGCAGCGTTTTTCTGTTTTAAAATTAAATATTCTGTTTGTGTGACACTTCATGTTTTAATCTCACCACACAGAGGGGACCCACAGACGGGGGAGGACTTTTATTCTGCTGCTTCTGAATCTGTGAATATCTGACAACTTTACCGAACAGTGTGACGGTCGGAATAGTATCCAGATAATCTGGTGACTGACTATTTACTGTGAGGAACAATAGATGTTTGAGCTTCTACATTTTGACACTTTTACAAAAACAATTACAGCTTTTTTGAGGGCAGGGAAAATATATTTTGCACATTGTAATACCATGAGCCACTAACGATAGCTGTCAACACACACGGAAGTTGATCACAAGAAACAAACGGCACCAGTAGATTCTTTACACTCCCGCTGGTTCCTTTTTTTCATATCATGTGCATGTTTTTTACGTAACATCCTTTATTTTATTTTATTTTTTGTATTAACGTTTCAATTTACCAGTTCATCAGTTATGTGACTGTTTTTCCTTTTTTGTCCAAGAGTAAAAGTCTGCCCCCGTCTGTGGGTCCCCTCTGTGTGGCGAGATTAAAACAGAAAATGCTGCTTGTCTGGTTTTTGATTTTTCTGTATTTATGCTTTGGTTTTATGTCGGTAAAACTAAATAATCACACGGATTAACTTGCATTTAGGCAGTAAACTATGTTTCACCAAACATACACACATTTGACACATTTTATTTAAAAAAAAAAAAAGCCCCCAAAATTTACATATATGTATATGTAAAGAGGGAAAAGTCTGAGTCATATTTTAAGTTTAGACCTGGATATCTGATGAAAGAGGAACAAACAACAGTGTTTAAAATGTCAATAAAGCACTTTAATTTACAACACAGAAAACAACCCACATGGTCACATCAACATTCCTGTCATTGTGTCTGTGTTTGAGGTTTATTTTTAATGTTAATAATAATAATTAAAATTACATTTTTAATAAAAAGATTAAAAATTATTATTATTATTATTATTATTATTATTATTATTATTATTATTATTATTCAACAGGATAGGTAAAATTCACAAACAAAATTCACTTTAGTGCTACATTGTACAGTATATGACATTACAATATTATGTTTTTAAGTGTGCAGGAGTCGGAGGAACATGGCTTCAGATTAATTTCTGATTGTGAAAAGTGTGAGAATGGCTGATTTAGAGAAATTTAGACTGCAATCAATCTGTTTTTTAGTGGACTGGGTCTGAATGAGAGGAGAACAGCTGATAATTTGATCTCCTTCTAAGCAGAGAAACAGAAACCTGAAGAAGAGGTTCTCATCTATGGGTCACATCCAGCATTGAAGAGTTCTCACAAACTTCTCTGTTTGTTCTTTACCAACATTCAACAATGGAGCAGCAACAAGTTGTCCTGCTTTTCCTGGTTTTAAAGTCCTGGTTTGGGGCATCACCAGTCCTCCTGATCACCCACAATGCCGTGCGGTCTATCATCTCTGATTCTTCCTGTGTATGATCTGCTCTGAGAGCGGTTGTGTTCACACTGAACCTAATCACTCTAGACTTTGATTGGAAACAGAAACAATCATTCTAGTATTCTCCTGTTTGGTCCGCTCTAGACTTGGTTTGTGTTCACACCGACCAAACGAGGAAGACTATAAGACCAAACTAGGAGGACTATCAGACCAAACTAGGAGGACTATCAGACCAAACTAGGAGGACTATCAGACCAAACTAGGAGGACTATCAGACCAAACTAGGAGGACTATCAGACCAAACTAGCATGACTATCAGACCAAACTAGGAGGACTATCAGACCAAACCAGGAGGACTATCAGACTAAACTAGCATGACTATCAGACCAAACGAGGAGGACTATCAGACCAAACTAGGAGGACTATCAGACCAAACTAGGAGGACTATCAGACCAAACTAGGAGGACTATCAGACCAAACTAGCATGACTATCAGACCAAACTAGGAGGACTATCAGACCAAACCAGGAGGACTATCAGACTAAACTAGCATGACTATCAGACCAAACGAGGAGGACTATCAGACCAAACTAGGAGGACTATCAGACCAAACTAGGAGGACTATCAGACCAAACTAGGAGGACTATCAGACCAAACGAGGAGGACTATCAGACCAAACGAGGAGGACTATCAGACCAAACGAGGAGGACTATCAGACCAAACTAGCATGACTATCAGACCAAACTAGGAGGACTATCAGACCAAACCAGGAGGACTATCAGACTAAACTAGCATGACTATCAGACCAAACGAGGAGGACTATCAGACCAAACTAGGAGGACTATCAGACCAAACCAGGAGGATTATCAGACCAAACTAGGAGGACTATCAGACCAAACTAGGAGTACTATCAGACCAAACTAGCATGACTATCAGACCAAACGAGGAGGACTATCAGACCAAACCAGGAGGACTATCAGACCAAACCAGGAGGACTATCAGACGAAACCAGGAGGACTATCAGACCAAACTAGGAGGACTATCAGACCAAACTAGGAGGACTATCAGACCAAACCAGGAGGACTATCAGACAAAACTAGCATGACTATCAGACCAAACGAGGAGGACTATCAGACCAAACTAGGAGGACTATCAGACCAATCTAGGAGGACTATCAGACCAAACCAGGAGGACTATCAGACCAAACTAGCATGACTATCAGACCAAACGAGGAGGACTATCAGACCAAACTAGGAGGACTATCAGACCAAACTAGGAGGACTATCAGACCAAACTAGGAGGACTATCAGACCAAACCAGGAGGACTACCAGACCAATCTAGGAGGACTATCAGACCAAACCAGGAGGACTATCAGACCAAACTAGGAGGACTATCAGACCAAACTAGGAGGACTATCAGACCAAACGAGGAGGACTATCAGACCAAACGAGGAGGACTATCAGACCAAACGAGGAGGACTATCAGACCAATCTAGGAGGACTATCAGACCAAACCAATCACTCTAGGATCCGTCGATGTGAATATGGAGACACTTGTTGCCAATTGAATGTTGCGACACAGCATGACTCAAAGTCACTTACATTTTCAACTTTGAGTGACTTCCAGCATCTCAGATTTCAAGATTGTATCACTTCCATTGATTTTGAATGTAATCTAGTTGCCAGAGTCACTGAAGTTGTATTTGGTGTGAACGCACCTTTAACCATCAAGAAAAAATAGAATAAAATATAGACTGTCTCGAGATTTGCGCCAACCACAATGTGTGTGTCATATACAATAATGCAAAAATGATTAATAACATAATTGATAATGTTGACGACAAAAGTTTGTGTCGACACATTGTTTAATGTTGTAAATTCATGATACAATCTTTCTGCTCTACTGTTGCTGCAGTACCATACATGAACTGCTGGGTGCAGTGTAGCTTCACCATTTACAATGTGATGAAGAATTGCGCAACCGAAGAAGAACCAACCTAAAGTCAGAACTTTGGGACCATACACACCTGAGGTAGAACTAACATCTGTGACATGAAACAAACAGTAATATGTTAGAATCAAAGCAGCAGAAAACTCTTTTAAATAAAAAAAAAAAAATCTCAATCTCAATAACATTTCGCCTTGAAAGGAGTGAAAGTCAATGCTCCCCCTGCCCCCCCCCGCAAACTCTACGTGTGTTCAACCCTAATAAACAAAGATGCCTGACATTTTCAATAAAAGGGATGAATATTTGTTGTATTTAATAAAGAGGCTCTGAGCCATCCACCCAACTTTTCTCTGTTTAAAGCCATCCATCCATCCATTTATCCATCCAAGCATCCGACCTGCTGTGTTTGAGTCCACAATATAGTTTGTTCAAAGCTTTGCAGGAATCATAGTATATACGTGTCTTTTATCTTTGTCTATTTGTATTTTAATGTGTCTTTTATGTATGGGGTGCCAAGTGTAAAAATTTTGTACAAAAGTTTTAACTAACACATTTTCATTATTTATCTCACTTTTCTCATATTTAGCACATTTTCCTACATTTAACACAACATTGAACCACATAAAAAAAGCATTAAATCTAAATCTAAATCTAAATGGTATATGTTATATCTGAATGTTAAATCTATATCTAAATTTTAAAATCTAAATCTAAATGTTATATGTTCTATCTACTGTAAATGTTAAATCTATGTCTAAATGTTATAAATCATATCTAAATGTTAAATGTTTAATCTAAATGTTAAATTTTAAATCTAAATCTAAATGTTGAACTTAAATGTTTCCCACATATGCTAATTGACCCCGCCCCTTGTAACCTCAACCAATACACAAGCAGAGACACGCAAAACCGCTCCCACCCACCTCCTCACCAATGCCTGTCTGGGTGATATGTATGGCTGGTTCTCTCCGTGCAGCGGAGATCGAGCACGCGCTCATGGCAGGTGCCCTTCACGTTACAACAGTGCAACACAGTTATTAAAATGTATTTTAAGGATGTGTTGCATGTGGTTATGGTAGCTGAGTAGATAAGGCACTGCACTTGAAAGCTGAAGGTCTTGGCTTCGAGCCTGCCATGGGCCAGCTTTTTTATTTCGTCTTTTTTGGGATGTCTGGAATACGTCTGATGAGCAGACCAACATTGAAATGACGTGATGGCCTGAAGTTTAGAACTCGTCTCTGGCGGGTGCAGAATGAAAATGTTTCCTACTTTGTAGACATCCCCTAAAAGACCAAACTAGAAAGGTGGCCCATGTGGCGTGCCTCCTTATCAGCTACCGTAACCACATGTGAACCAGGAGATCTCAGCATATCACATCAAACCAACACACATCGACAAACTACAGCATTAATATACATTTTAATAACTGTGTTGCACTGTTGTGTTGGTAGTGTAATGTGAAGGGCAGCTCGTCCACCTGCCATGACCGCGCACTCAATCTCCGCCGCACGGAGAGAACCAGCCATACATACTGTATGACCCAGGAAAGCATCGGTGAAGAGGTGGGTGGGAGAGGTTTTGTGTGTCTCTGCTTGTGTATTGGTTGAGGTTCCAAGGGGCGGGGTCAATTAGCATATGTGCAAAACATTGAAGTTCAACATTTAGATTTAGGTTTAACCTTTAACATTTAGATTTAACATTTAGATATAAGATAAGCATTTAGATATGATATATAACATATATATATATATAGGATTTAATATTTAGATATAACATATAACATTTAGATTTAATGCTTTTTTTACCTATATATATGTGGTTAAATGTTGTGTTTAATGTAGGAAAATGTGCTAAATATGAGAAAAGTGAGATAAATAATGAAAATGTGTTAGCTAAAACTTTTATACTAAAATTTTACACTTGGCACCCCATATTTATGTTTGTATATTTGTATTTGAATGTGTCTTTTATCTTTGTGAAGCACTTTGTGACTATTTTTCTGTGAAAAGTACAATATATTGTAAATAAAATGTACACTCTTACTCCATCAGACCTTAAGTGTTTTAACTTTCATTAAATATTTCTTGTATAAACTTCTTTTGTTTAAAACTGAACAATGTAATCTGTTCTTGTAGCTTAGATCACACATAATAATGTTGTAAATGTTTATTCTACAGTAACGCATCCTGGCTGTGATTCTCATTCAACAGATAAACAGACATTATGGTCAGAACTCCCAATGTCCTCAAAAAGGCTGAATGAGATGACACCACCTGATATAGTTTGACTGTGTTTTTCAGTCAATGTTATTGCTTCAATTAGATAGAAAAGCTTTTTAGAAAAGGTCACACAAGATGAAAATAAAAAAAAAACCCTGAATTGAATTAATGGTGGAGGAGGTACGAGATGCATGTAGAATTTCATTCATCTAGATGAGTCTAATAAGGAAAATTGTTCCATTAACGGTAATGCAGCCTTTAGAAGCCGTTTGGATGCATCACTATATTACAGGAGAGAAAATCCCTGATAATACCTCCTCCCATTTATGGATATTATATTGATACGATGCCATGCTGTTGGACCTAAAACTGTGGCATTTATGCATAATTTATTAATTATCAGAGGATACAAAGCTATACAGGATTTTCCTTAGAATCCATTAATCATACAAAAATACAGAAAAATGCGCAATATGACAAAAAAAATCGTTGTTAATGACTCCAAAAACACAAAATTAATAAAAAAAAAGAAAACGATAACAAAATGCACAGAATTTTTTTTTTTTTTTTTTTTAAACACAAAATACAAAAAAAAATACACAAAATGGCTAAACAAACCCATATAGCCTAAACATAAATCACACCAAATTAACCACAATAACCAACACAAAACAACAACAAAATACACAAATTGAATACAAATACACACAAAAAACTGCATATTGACACAAAGGGCCTATGAAGCTAGATAATTATATCCTGGATTTATCTTCGTTAGCTTCACCTAACCAAACATTGTCTCAGACTAAGTTAAGTGAGTTGATTCCAGTCTTGTTACATGTGCGCTCTTATGGCAGAGGAGGAGACTACAGTGTCAGACCAATCACAATCACAGAGAAACTGTGGAGTAATTTATGTCACAAATGAGGAATAATTCTTTAAAAATATGAAAATTTTAAATCCATAATTCATTCCAAAAACAACAGTGTTTATTCTCTGTTTATAATCTCACTAATTTAATCAATAACACTCTGATCAGTTTCACTTTCTCTTTTACCTTATTAGTGTCTCTGATGCTGCGTTCATACAGATCATCCTATATATTTATATTTTATATTATCTACAGGACTGAGGCTGTCTGTCACCCCAGAACACATTAATTAATTTATTTATTGGTCTGACTTATTTTATTTATTTTACTTTATCAGACCATCAGATATCAATCTATATCTGATATCTATAGGATATCATTGGTAAATGAAAGCATTGCATCAATGTCTAAATATTCTCTCTCCTGTCAGCGTCACATCAGATCCACACAGAGACGTGTTCACACAATGATCCTCCTTTTATTGGACTGCTTGTTTTCTAAGAGAGCTGATTGGTCAGGAGGCGGGACTTTTGTACTGGCTCAGATCTTAGCCAGAATAAAACTTGGTCCCGACCAATGGTGATTTAGCTCAGAAACAAGTTATCCAGCTTCATAGTCCAGCACACACCGATTAAATCCCAGAAGTTAGCGCGATAAGTATGTAGTATAGGTCCCAAATGACTCCACAGATCATACAAAAATACTCTATAGGACAACAAAAATAAATGTAAATGACTCCAAAAACACAAAATGAATTAAAAAAAAAACACACTAAAAACTTCCCCCAAAAAATACACACTCCAAATGATATTAAAACACACAAAGATGATTCCAAAAAAATATAGCCGCAAGCGGCAATAAATGGCCCTCGCCTTCACCGTGCCTCCTTTCAAGATTTGGCCAATTTCTTATGAACACAAAATGGAGAGAATCTCGATACAAAATAACACAATAAAAAAAAGCATGCGTCTCATTGACTTTTTTGATCTAGTTACTAAAAAATGCAAGTGTCTCCAATCGCCATTCCAAGTGTGGAAGTGAGGCTCCTACTGATGGAAAGCATTGTTGGTAGGACGTGGGAGGAGCAATCAAAACAATGTGATTACACATGCCTTTCAACTTGTGGTACAGCGCCCAAAAATGGCCGTCATGCCAGTTTTCACTAGTCGTGAGCATTTGCCTAGAAAAATATATTTATTTTACTTCTGATTGTTGATTTGTGGATTAAATCCTTAAGACGTGCTGTAAATATTTACTTTGCTTTGTATTTTTATGTACATAGTCCTATGTACAGTACATATAGTAAATATGCATAGTCATTGTCATGAAGTCAGGTGGAAGACTTTAAGTGAGTGTGAGATGGATAAACATAGCTGGTACACATTTAGGTTCACGATGAAACATTATTTATATAACATTTCTAATGTTCGAAAGCAGTGGTTCTCAACCTTTTCAGCCCATGACCCCCAAAATAAAGGTCCCAGAGACCAGGGACCCCCACTGTAACTGAAGGTGGTTGAACACAGACATGAACATTGAAGAACAGTCATGTGGAGACAGGACCATCTATAAGTGGGAATAAAGGGGAGAGATTTTTGGGGTCCATCTATAAAGTCAGTAAAATGATGGTCTATTGTTCTATGAATCTGTGATAACCACATTTATTTATTCATCTGAATAATATGGGATTTTAAAAACTGCAGAAATTGGTTAAATGGACAGAAAAAGTGGTAAAAATGGTTCAAAGTGTCAATATTGGAAAAATTACTTTAAACTGGCAAATAATGGGCTTGACCGATCTGGAATGTGGTTAAATTGGCAAAAAATAAGCATAAAATTTGGTGAAAAGAGGCTAAAAGTGACAATAATGGTCAACATATGTGACATTAGGTGGAAAAGTGATAGAAAGGGTTTATAAGTGCTGAACATGTCTAGAAAGTCAAAAAAATGTGCAGAAAAGTCATTGAAATTTGATGTAGAAGTGTCAGAAATAGGAGTTGCATAGCAAAAATGCATTTAAAGAAGAAAAAAATATGGCAAGAAAAAGTGATGAAAATAGTTTAAAATATGGAAAGTTTGATGGAGTTTCAGAAAAAGGGTAAAAATAAGCAAAAATGGGCTAAAATGTCAAAACAATATTATTGAAGGCATCTGGCGACCCCTTCCCAGTGTCTTGCGATCCCAAAGTTGAGAACCCTTTTTCTAATGTTCTAATTTATATGAACTATACCTCCTCACTGAACGCTGCCCTCCATTTTCATATTGTTTTGCCTAAAATGGATTAGCATGTTGTTGTAGGTAATAGCAGGCGTCTCACTTTGGTATACAGTAAGATGATAATCCCAAACTACTATCAGAATGAAAACTGTGAGTGTCCTCTAGTGATTCTCTGTGTGATAAATAAATAAATTTGATGACAAATATCACCAAAGGAGGGAGTGTTATTAACAGAGGTGACAAGCAGCGAAGTACAAATACTTTGTTACTGTCCTTAAGTAGTGTATTCTGGTATCTGTACTTTACTTTAGTATTTATTTATTTTGTTGGTGACTTTTACTCCTTACTTTTTTACACAAATATCTGTGCTTTCTACTCCTTAAATTTTAAAAATAAGTTTAAAAACAACAACCGTGAAGCTGGAGGAGAAGCTAGTGCTAGTCAACGTGCTAACATGGAGGAGAAGCTAGTGCTAGTCAGTGTGCTAACATGGAGGAGAAGCTAGTGCTAGTCAACGTGCTAACATGGAGGAGAAGCTAGTGCTAGTCAACGTGCTAACATGGAGGAGAAGCTAGTTCTAGTCAACGTGCTAACATGGAGGAGAAGCTAGTGCTAGTCAAGGTGCTAACATGGAGGAGAAGCTAGTGCTAGTCAATGTGC
This sequence comes from Gouania willdenowi, assembly GCF_900634775.1. NCBI lineage: Eukaryota > Metazoa > Chordata > Actinopteri > Blenniiformes > Gobiesocidae > Gouania > Gouania willdenowi. The sequence goes on from NC_041047.1 coordinate 36,143,273, forward strand.
TAACATGGAAGAGAAGCTAGTGCTAGTCAACGTGCTAACATGGAGGAGAAGCTAGTGCTAGTCAACGTGCTAACATGGAAGAGAAGCTAGTGCTAGTCAACGTGCTAACATGGAAGAGAAGCTAGTGCTAGTCAACGTGCTAACATGGAGGAAAACCTAGTGCTAGTCAACGTGCTAACATGGAGGAGAAGCTAGTGCTAGTCTACGTGCTAACATGGAGGAGAAGCTAGTGCTAGTCAATGTTCTAGCATGGAGGAGAAGCTAGTGCTAGTTAACGTGCTAACATGGAGAAGCTAGTGCTAGTCAACGTGCTAACATGGAGAAGCTAGTGCTAGTCAACGTGCTAGCATGGAGAAGCTAGTGCTAGTCAACGTGCTAACATGGAGAAGCTAGTGCTAGTCAACGTGCTAACATGGAGGAGAAGCTAGTGCTAGTCAACGTGCTAGCATGGAGAAGCTAGTGCTAGTCAACGTGCTAACATGGAGAAGCTAGTGCTAGTCAACGTGCTAACATGGAGGAGAAGCTAGTGCTAGTCAATGTGCTAATATGGAGGAGAACCTAGTGCTAGTTAACCTGCTAACATTTATTAGCATGTGCTTTTATACTGTTTTTATTTAAGTATCTATACTTTTACTTGCCACCTCTGGTTATTAAAAGCATTGTGTATGTATTATAGAATAAAACAGAAATAGTGGAGAAAAGACCAAATAGAAGTAAATATTATAAGGACTGATCTGCAAACGTCCTCCCCCAACCGTAGCAGAAAGTCATTATGTGGGTTTTGGATATAGGTTCCCCATGACCGCATATTTATTATCTATCTAAATAGAATCACTTACCTCTGATGGTGCCTGTGATAACCAGTCACCACAAATATCAGCTCTCTGCGCTGCATCACCACCAGTTTTTACATAACGCTGAGTGATTACGCCGGCGAAGGGACAGGATTGCATTTTGGTGTTAACTTGAGTCTTGTTTTCCTGTGAGAAATGCTCATTTGTGGGTGTGTTTGGGTGGATGGGGGGGGGTTATTCCCCCCTTTTAAATTCAGCACTATATGACATCATCCATTTGTGAAAAAGGGAGTTGACTGTTGGAAGCCAAGATGTTTGCCAAAGAACAGGTTTATCTCTGCTGCAGAAAGCTTACTTACAAACTATTTCATAAATATTTAAACATCACGATCATTCCATGTTATTTCAACACATTTTCATTACCTCCCATGCACTTTGGTTTAAAAAAAACTCTGACATTTATACCAATAGACACTGTAATTTTTTTTAGTTTCATCGAATTAATACTTTTTGAGACTATTTAGTGGTATGTGTCCTTATTTTTCTTCCATTTTTATCTTCCAATATGTGAGGAACTACACAACGTAGAAAAGGTAAATATGGTATAGTAATAAGCTCCACCTACTCTCTCAGAATATAGAAACAGATCTGCTATACATCCTATCTGGTGGACATGTCAGCTCCTCTAAATAGTCACAAAGTCAGTGTGTGTTTGGGTCTGGAACATGTTTGGGTCTTCAGTAAACTACTTAGCATATGTCTCAGCTCCCTGTAATGTGATCAGCTTAGAGCTATGAACATAGACTGTTCACATCACTAATGAAAAATTGGGAAAAAAAACCAAACTTTTTTTTCACTATTTTCATCGGCCCATAACTGCATGTGGGAATGTAAGAATAAAAAGTGATCTCTGTTTTAATTTATAGTATAAAGGTTACTCTTTCTTGGGATACAAAACTTTCGATATATACTGTATTAGCATTATCATAACAGTAAATCCCCCTCACTAAATATGTTATATCTCAAAAAGTATTCGTCCGATCAAACTAAATATTTAGTGTGCCTATTGAATAATCACATGTGGTAAAAATGTCAGTATTTTTTAGACCGACATGCACGGGCCATTCGTTGAAATGACATGGAATGACCCATGTAGGTTCTGTCCCGTATTGCTATTGTTAATTCAATAAGGTATTAAATATGTGTGTTGTGTTGAGCAGCTGCAGATGAAGCACATTCATGCATGTATGCACATAGGCATCGGCCCATTTGTCAAGCCGGGAGGACTAATTATCTCATACTGTGCGATATTGTTTTGGAGCCATGCATTTCATTGTGCAACATTAAAACATACATGGTGAGGGCAACACAAATGGTTTCCATGAGCTTGAATGCATTAGGAAATTTTGGGTTTAGGGGATGGTGTATTAGGGCTCCACGGGGATATCAGCACGCCGCACCTCTTTCCCTTTGTCATTTATCTTTCCTCGCCGAGGGCGGAGAAGCAAACCAGTGGGTAGTGATGCCTTCAGCCAACTTGGCAGGTTAATGAAGGTAATTTGATTTTGTACATAACGGCTGGCCTTGCCACGTGACAGGCCTAATTGCACCTCGGCGTCTGCACACGGGAAGGCGTTCGTGTGTTTCTCTGAAGGTTGTGCCGAGGCAAACAAGTTCCTGATTCAGGTTTCAGTTGCGTTTCAGACGCTAATGGTTTATCTTGGTTTCCAGGCAGCTGTGAATCATCATGGACTTTTTGAGAAAATCAAGCAACATTCATTACGACATGGCAAACAAACAGCATGGTTGGTTCTGCGGTTCCAGAAAGATTAAAAGGAACATGCTGGTGAACAGTGTGGCCTGTTCATTACACCTCCATGTGATGCTAATCATGAGAAACTGATTTTTGTGTCACTCTGCTGTTGGCCTCTGATTCTGAGTCACTCTAACATTTGACGACTGTCACTAACTACATTATTATTGCTTCAATTGCTTTTGACAACCTAGCTGTGAATTATTTCTGCAGGTTGGCAAATGAGCAGCGTGGCTTTGCAGTTAGCTTTGAGCAGCAACACCATGTGGTGTCAATAATTCAAGATTTTTTCATGAGAAAAAAGTCAGATTTCTTAGAAAAAAGTCAGATTTCTTTAGATTAAATTGAGGATTTTGAGATTAAAGTCATTATTCTGAGACAGTTTTTCTTGCCATATTTTTGCTCCTTTTATTGCATGTTTGCTACGTTACTCCATTCCTGTCACTTCTACATCACATTTCAATGACTTTTATGCACATTTTTTTCCACTTTCCAGACATGTTCAGCACTTATAAACCCTTTTACCACTTTTACACCTAATGTCACATATGTTGACCCATTATTGTCACTTTTAACCTCTTTTCACCATATTTCATGATTATTTTTTGCCAATTTAACCACATTCACCATTTGTCATCCCATTTCACCACCTTTTCCACCCTTTTTGGTCACTTTCAATCCAGTTTATTTCTGATTAAAACAAGGATTTCCATGACTATAATAATAATAAACATTCCTGGATAACAGTGGATATTGTTAAGATGAATAAATAAATGTGGTTATCACAGATTGATAGAACAATGGACCATCATTTTGCTGACTTTATGGATGACAAGACTTTAAGTTAAAGACCCATATGAGAATCTTCATTCCTCGACAAAGACAAACTGAGCAGGTTAACCAAACAAACTAATCCAGACCCTACAAACCAAAACAAAAGGAATAAATAACCAACACGACGATAAACCCCAAATATTAAACAAACCCCACAAACCAAATCGTCTTCAAACTCAGACTTGTGGTAAAAAAGAAGAAAGAAGGCGAGTCGTTCTAAAATTAATTTCCTCCTCTCTGTCCTCCCGTATATTTGGATCCTAATCAGAATTGGGGTTAAAACTATTTTCCTAAGACCTCTTCATTTGATTTTTATCTGTAAAGCCTGTGCAGATATAATAGGCCATGTTCCTTTACTCTGCTACACAATCTAAATGGATCTCGCTTCAAAGCCTCAAGGACAGTTTGTGATGAGCTCAACTAGATTGCTCTTTGCTGCTTATCTCCATCTACACAGATGTCTGTAAACATCATAATGCACAGATCAAAACGCTGTGCTGTGCTGCTCAGTTTGTACATAAATACACCGTTCTTCTTATAGTGATGAAATGTGGTTATGGTTGAGCTATTTTATAATAAACATGATAATATAGATATAAAACCTGTGTTAAAAATCAGTGTAATAAGACTTTTTTATGACTAATTTACAATGTAAATGAAGGGTGGGGATGGCCCAAGTACCCCCTTTCTCTAACTTTTGAATCCAAGTCCCCCCTTATGTCCGACTACAACATTTGACTCAGAATTATGTGAAAAAACATCTATAGATCATATTGATGGAAATAATGAGTGATTATAAACATTTTATAGAATTTCATTTTGTAAATAAGTCAATGAAACAGTATTTAGTTCCTTTCCAATAGATTTATTTCTATAGTTTTTAATCAGAGCTTAATCTGTAAATCATCAGGTCTCAGGCCTCGTGTTGTTCCAGCAGTGAGAGAGAGACATTTTTTAAAGCACCTTTTGCTAACTACAGTAAATGGACCAATAATATCACGTGAACACAAACAACCAATTAACCTAAGTGTTGAATAAAATAATGATGAATCAGCATTAAAGAAGCACGGACAATCGCCCGTTACGGAGCATCTGTCTCTCACTCTGAGTGACAGCTGTCACATCTGTCATGTTTCAGCACCAAGGACTAACTTAGCCTTTTCACACTCGGATATCTCGCTTTCATTGAGTTCTCACGCATGAGGTCAAAGGTCAAGAGGGATAAACGGGCCATGACTGACGGTGTAAACAGCGAGTCCAACATAGATTTAGATTATTTTTCTCTTTGGAGCGTTGATTCCTTGAAAGAGTTTTAGTGGAAACGTGGCATCGGTTTCAAATGTAGCAAAGCTGAGCTAGCTGCTAAAGCTAATGCTGCACATGACCTGAAACTGCAGGTTTCTTCTGGCTTTTCAAATGGTGACCAATCAGCTGATAGAAGCTGTTTCACTTCTATCAAATGAATAAATTAAACTTTAACAGAAGTTTTTATCCCTCTCGACCTATGTCTCTGTCTTAATGTCTAGTCTATATCAGAACTTTAACTTCTCTCTGTACCTGAGTCCTCCTCATGTCCCCTGGATAGATCTGGACCCTTGTATTTTCACTTTTCTTATCAAAATCATTTCTATCATCATTTTGTGTTTTTGGTGATATTTTTTGTGTTTTTCTATTATTGTTTGATCTATTTTTCTGACATTTTCAGAATCAGAAATGTGTTAATGGTCAAGTACAGTTTTTAGGACAGTACAAGGAATTTGACTTGGTAGTCGGTGCGCGAAACAAAAAAAAGAAAACAAAGAAGAAACAAGCCAGCAAAACAAAAAAACAACCTGTGTTTTTAGAGTTATTTATTTTTATTTTCCTTTTTTGTATTTTTCTGTTATTTTGTGTCTTGATGGTGTTGTTTTTTTACATTTTTTTCTGTCATTTTGCGCGTTCTTGGAGTAACGTGTGTTATTTGTGTATTTTATGTATTTTTATCTATTTTTCTGACATTTTTTGTATTTTTGGAGTCACTCATTTGTTTTTTATTTTGGGTATTTATCTGGTCGTTGTTACATAACAAAGAAGCTTTTGAACGACTGACAATGAGAGCATTAGCTGATACTGCCTTTTTGCTGCGTTTCCACTATAAACAGTGTTTCTACATCTCTTCAACATGAAAAACCTGATTCTAAAGCAAAAAATCTAGTTTTCTTCATCTTTTTGTACCAAAATTCTTTAAAATTATTTACCTTGACTGGTCGATAACGGACAATGTTTGATGATTCTTTTCACACGCCAGAGTTTACCTGAGAGCGAGGACAGGACACCCAGTAACAGGCCAGTAACCAGCTGATATCATGCTGGGAAACGTGTGCTGTTCTCATGGAGGAATAAAACCATCAGTGGTGTAAAAAGTACTGATATATTCTACTCAAGTAGAAGTACTGTACTTAAGTACAAATACAAGTAAGTCATACATAAAATAAATAGTACCAAATAGTAAAAGTTACTAGTTACTTTCACCTAAATAAAATAACATCAATAAATTAAATTCAAAATAAATAAATGTAAAATAAAAAACTGAAATAAATTACTATTATTATTATTATTAATAATAATAATAATAATAATAATAATAATAATAATAATAATAATAATAATAAATAAATAAATAGTAAATGCTCTGATAAAATAACCACCATTCAATGTTGTTTTAGCGTCTTGCATTACGTTTAATCTGATTGGTCGGCTATGATGTGATGCATTTGATTCTTGTCTGGTCACTTCATTTTTTGTAGTTTCACAATGTCTGTTGATTATTTTAAAGCAAAAAAATAATAATTTATTCAGTAACGGATGGGTTTAGAAATGTAAATACTTTAGTTCTTTTAAAATGTACTTGTAACATAATGTGTTACTTTCACCTGTACCATAAGGAAATAGTTTTTTTCAGTGACGTAACATCATGTTGTCTTTACTGTTTTTCTTCATTAAATACATTTTAAGACCACATTTTTTCACAAATTTGTTTTTGTCAACTATCAAAAATCAATAAAAGAAAACATGTGAACTATATTGTATGTAATAGATCAAATCAAATAAAAACATTTATTTTATAGGTGTTGAAAATTAGGAATCAACCCAGAATTACAGACAGTAGGTTCACAAGTTACACATGCAATGCTATAGGTTTAAATCCCACTTCAAAACAAACAGCTGCAAACCTGCAGGTGGATCACAGACTTCCTGTCTGACAGGAAGCAGCACGTGAAGCTGGGAAAAACCATCTCTGCTCCAGGACCATCAGCACTGGATCTCCTCAGGGCTGTGTTCTTTCTCCTCTGCTCTTCTCCCTGTACACCAACAGCTGCACCTCCTCTCACCAGTCGGTCAAACTCCTGAAGTTTGCAGACGACACGACCATCATCGGTCTCATCTCTGATGGAGACGAGTCTGACTACAGGTGGGAGACAGACCGGCTGGTGTCCTGGTGCAGCCAGAACAACCTGGAGCTCAATGCTTTAAAGACAGTGGAGATGATAGCAGACTTCAGGAAGAACCCAGCCCCCCTCACCCCCCTCACCCTGGGAGACTCTACAGTGAGCTCTGTGGAGTACTTCTGCTTCCTGGGGACCATCATCACTCAGGACCTCAAGTGGGAGCTGAACATCAGCTCCCTTATCAAAAAAGCTCAGCAGAGGATGTACTTCCTGCGGCAGCTGAAGAAGTTCAGTCTGCCAACAAAGATGATGGTGAACTTCTACAGCTCCATCATCCAATCCATCCTCTGCTCCTCCATCACCATCTGGTACGCTGCAGCTACGGCCAAGGACAAGGCCAGACTGCAGCGTATCATCCACTCTGCAGAGAAGGTCATCGGCTGCAATCTGCCCTCCCTCCAGGACCTGAACCCCTCCAGGATTTTGAGGCGTGCAGGAAAGATTGTGGCCGACCCCTCCCACCCCGGTCATAAACTGTTTTAATCTCTCCCTTCTGGTAGGAGGTTTCGGTCCATCAGGACCAGAACCTCCAGACACAAAAACAGCTTCTTTCCCTCTGCCACCATCCACATGAACACACCCCAAGTCACCCACTGAACCCCCCCCCCCCCCCCACCCGATCACCACCTCCACCAGCTTGATATCTGCTGCACTGTATATATATATTTATATTTATCCTATTTATCCTTTATTCTCTATCTATCCTTTATTTATCCCTCATCCTTTATATTTATCATTATTATTATTATTATTGTTGCTGGGTTGTTCTTTGTTGTTTTGTTTTTATTTCTTTTTGTTGTTTGTTTTGTGCACCAACCACCAAGTCAAATTCCTTGTACTGTCCTTAAAACTGTACATGGCAAATAAAACATTTCTGATTCTGATTCTGATTCTAAAAGCTCATCTTATGTAGTTTTTTGGTCTTGGCGTCAGGATGCAGAGGGAGGTACAGTTGAATTAGTCGGGTTAAATAAACAGGTCCAGTGGTGTCGGCACCGCCGTGTCCGCCATGTGCAACCTCTGAGGCTGCGGTGGCGGGGGCGTCTCTCCTTCTGGCCGCTCGGAGAAGCAGGACATGGTGGTAGTGTTGATGATGCCACCAATGTGCTTCAGTGAAGCTAAATGGCAAGCTAGCGCTCGCCTCGAACGGGACGCTAACTGTTGCCTGGGTTTGAGTTAAGAACCTGTCTATGTCATTTGAGCTTCACTCATCCTGCTCCTTTCTCTCTTCTTTTGTGAGCCACTTTTTTTTTTCTTGCTGAATAAGTCATCATGACTCATCATGACTGACAGGTGTCACAGTGATTGTCATTTCCCTCTTCTGTACCAGCCACTAAGTGTTACCTTCCCGACCAGCCCTGAGCTATTTCATTCACAGAAACAGGTGTATCTGGATAGCACTGCTTTTTTTAAGATTATTATTATTTTTATATTATCTTCCTTTCTTCATGGGCCCCTTGTGGCTCCTAGGCCCTGGTACACTGCACTGGTTCTACCGTCAATAGTTACGCCTGTGATTGTTTTGCTGTCTTCTGATTTTTTGTTGTTGTTCCTTGTCACACATTTTTTTTTTTTTCCAAATCTATTATTATTTTAAATTTTCCATTTATAAGGTCAACACTCATGGTTGTTTGGCTCCATGAAGCTAAAACCAAAGTCCACTTCTAAAAATGGTTCATTATGAAGATCAATCTTGTTCTTTCAGTGAGACAGACTTAGGAAATGCCATCAGAAAATTGCATTTCCCAATGACATTAGGCGCCCAGTCGACCATCCAATTCCATGTATTTCTATTGAGATGTTAAGATCTGATATTGTATGGGTCAGAAAACCTGCTTTTTTTCCCTCTAAGTGAGGCAATTAAATTTCCTTGATGGTCTCTGAGAGCACTTAGCTTAAGAGAATACACTTTGAAATCAAAAAGCTTTCAATCATCTCAAATCATATTTGGGAGAAATCTGCCCGCCAGTGTAGTGTCATATGCAATCGTGCTGAGCATATGGCAGAGCTGCACAGACACAGAGGATAGCTCTGCATTTTCTGCAGCAAAGCCTTCCATTCGACCTGATTCACCCACATGAAAGGAGACATTAAACAACCAGCCAGGACAGGCCTGTCCAATCACAACACTACAAACATTAGCATGTTTTAGTACTTTATTACAAACCCTAAAATAGTGAGAATTTAACAATTGTCCACGCAACAAATGTATGTCAAAAATAGCACATCAGTCAGGACGGCTTTAGTCTAAATAAATTATTTATTTACAATAATAATGCCATGGAATTTATACAGCGTCTTCAAGTGCTTTACCTTGTTGTGCATGGAATCTTATATTTGGCAGTTTGGGTCTGTTCCGGGACCTCCTTGTCCTTTCCGTGTGCTTACGTGGAAAACCGGAGGCTGGGAGCGCACTCCTCCCTAACCTTCCTTGAGCCCTAGCTATAAGGCTAAAGCAAGTAGAGCGGTCAGCGGAAACCCCCGGAACAGAGCAGAGCAGATGTTAATGACAACAAAATGACACCCAGTTGGTTGGATACATACTGACCTAGAAGAGGTGGGGTGGAGGTGGGTTGCGAGATGTTTGCTGAGGAGGTATGAGGTATCTGTCACGGTTTAAGTAGCGCATCCTGTATGCTTTGGCCAATAGGGAGCCGATCTGAGCTAATGGTTGATTGAAGGTGTGGCTTGATTCATTTTACATAAGAACAAAAGGTAGAGTTTTAGCTTCGAAGCCCAATATGAGCTTGTCCCAAAGCCAAAGGCATGCCAGTGTATCCACGACCGTTGTGTGTTCAAGAGCCAATGAACCCAGGCCCCGCCGAAGAAACACCAGCCAGTTTGGCAGCGCCACAGGGAGCCGAACTGGCTGGTGTTCTGGCCGAGTTTGAAGCGAATCAGATGAAGCCCCTCAGACTAGTTCGCGCAAATGCGTTTCCAGGGCAAAACGCCCTTTTTGACCCAAGATGGCTGACTTCCTGTTTGTTTTGGGGGTGGTCATCGTGTACCTTTTTGCTCATATTGGGGTCAACGATACATATGGCAAATTTCGTACATATCGGTCCAACCTGTTGGTTGTGTGGTTAAATTGCATTTTTTGCATTTGTAATGTAATATTGTAACGTTGTATTGTTGTCTTTTTCTGTCACATTAAATTTGATTCAACTGAAAGTGCTGTGAGTAAAGTTCACACAGAAACATATAAAAAGTGGTCTATTACATATATATATATATATATATATATATATGTAACATATATATATAAATGTATATATATGTATATTATATTATATTATATAATATATGTAATATATATATAAATATATATATATATTTATATACACACACTATAGCAGGGGTCTGAAACAGTGAGCTACATAATACTGTATAGTCTGAAAGGCTACCAGTTAAAAAAAGTTTCTTTAATATTACATTTTTATGGTTTCACTTTACTTAGAGGGTAAGATAATATTGAAGGCTAGCAGACACTTAAAAAAGTATGAAATGTTTCAACATGCAACAATTTATTTTTCCTAATTTATTCAATTGTTTCAGTTCCTACATTTCATAGAAAATCCCCATATTGATATTTTACTAGCTACAAAACAACTTTGAACTAATCATGAAACATAAAATTTGTAAAATCCACATTGCGTTTTAAAAAAATATATTTTGTTTATATCATTTCATTATATAAAACATACCACAACCCATTCACCAAACCTAACAGCTTTTAAAAACATTTGTCACAAAGTTTTAATGAAAATAAACATTTAATAATGAAATATTAATTGAATACTAAAACTTTATCACGTGCAGCAGTATTTAACTCTCCTAAGTACTAACTACATCTCTCATATATATTTATTTTTGTGAGTTTGAATCCTGGAAAGTAAATCAGATTTTAGATGGAGCTCATTGGTGACTAGAGCTTATGAAGGCCCCTCACATGGTCCATGCGGGCCACCTGGGGCCCACGGGCCCCGTGTTGGTGACCCCTGCGCTATAGAAACATTATGAAACATTGATTCAAACAGCTGACTCTCCAGCTAAGGACAGGAGCTGTGTTAATTATTTAACCCAATGATTGAGTCCATTTCCTTTTCCTCCATGTTTGAACATTTCTAACTCTACTAATAAATAATCTTCATCCTGGAAAGGTTTTCATTGTTAAAGCTAAAAATCTTAGAATGTGAAACCTAATGGAGCCTCAGAATACGGTGGCTGGGAAGTGTCAAGTGAATGCATTTACAGAAACGAACACAAATGCAAACAGGTCACAACACAAATGCAAACCGGCCACAACGGAAGTGTTTCCGACGGACCGGTATTACAGTCGGACGGGTATTTTGATATGATAGCCTGATATGAAACATATAAGAGTATCCTAATCAACTTTCACTTACTTTCATACGTGTTTCGATGTCTTCTTCTTGTTCTGGTGGGTTAAAAACATCTGCCAGAAACGTGTCCGTCTGTAATACCGGTCCGACAAAAACACTTCCGTTGCGGAAACCCGGTGGCCGGGAAGTGTCAGGTGAATGCATTTAAATAAATGAACACAAATGCAAAGAGGTCACAACACTAATGCAAAATGGCCACAACGGAAGTGTTTCCGACGGACCGGTATTACAGACGGACACGTTTCTGGCGGATGTTTTTAAACCACCAGAACAGAGAAGAACAAGAAGAAGACATCGAAACGCGTATGAAAGTAAGTGAAAGTTGATTAGGATACTCTTGTATGTTTGATATCAGGCTATCATATCATAATACCCGTCCAACTGTCCGACTGTAATACCAGTCCGTCGGAAACACTTCCGTTGTGGCCGGTTTGCATTCGTGTTGTGAACTGTTTGCATTTGTGTTCGTTTCTGTAAATGCATTCACCTGACACTTCCCAGCCACCGTATCAGAAGTATACTCTGCACAGGGCATCAAAGATCAAAGAATAATTATGCACAATAAAACTGACAAAAATACAATTGAAATATAATTTCTATGCACCGTAGTAGTTGTTTAATACTGTTTTTAGGGGTGCTACAAAATGTCACAATACTTTTGTCCCATTTTTGCCCCTTTCCATTATTTTTCACATTTTTTATATCCGTTTTTCATATTTTTTTTCTCTCCATTTTTGCGAGTTCTTTTTGACACTTTTATCCAGTTCCAATACCAATGTTTTAGCTACTTTTCATCTCAATCAGAATCAGCTTTATTTGTTATTGCACATGTTACACAGCAACAACATTTCATTTCAGTCTCATCTCGTCCAAGAAAACATGAAAAGACATTCACATATAACACATATAACATGGGAGGACAGGAGCGGGAGAACTGTGGTTCGCCACAAGGGCAGCGTCCCATATTTAGAGGAAAAAATGGCAGAGCAAGAGAAGGAGAGGGGAGGGGAAAATCCAGGCTTTAAACTGAGTTCCCTATTGGGGAGGGAAGTGTAAAACTCAGAAAAAACCTCCTCAGCGCACATGCACCAAAACAAAACGCAGTCACAAAAAAGTTCGAGAACAAAGCACATGGGCAGGGTGGATGGGTTTTGGGTCTGGAGGAGGGGTGTTTGGGGCGGGGTCCAGGGCAGAGAAGAGGAAAGAATTTCCAGTCCCTGGGGGGCGTGGATGTGCAGTCTCGTCTCGGCGCTCCACTCCGCTTTCTCTGTAGCTCGGAGGGAAGGGGGGGCAGACAGACGTCCAACGAGGCGTTGAAATATAATCCTTCGCTCCGTTTCTGAAAAACAGTCAGATGACGTGTGACGAACTTGAATAGATTACAGGTGGCGGTGGGGGAGAGGACGCATGGGGACGGGACGGATGTGTCAGTCTGCAGAAACTTCCTGGTGATAGACAGATGAAGCAGCCTTGGATGACTGGCTTTGGGAGCCAAAAGAAAATACTGTAAGCAATGTGTTTTCGATTCAGGCTAGGTCGATTTCAATAGCCTTGTGTCCCGGGTCTCTTTGCATTAATCCAATAAGGTGGCTTTTAAACTCGCAAGCTGGGTACTCAACTTCTCCAAGTTGGTTTAAGTTCCACGTAAACTATCCAAAAGCAGCTTCTGCTTGCTTTTGTGGTCATTCTTCACATGAGTCTGAGTGTTGAGAGCCCTGCCCCATCCTTCAGAAATGACTGGCAGCCTTCCCAAAACAGTTGCCAATGTAATACGGACTTTGCGACAGGTCAGAAAGCTGCCAGCTCCAATCAGCAGCATGCCTGCTACCATAACTCATGTAGATGTCTTCCATGTCTTCCACGGAAAGCATTGACAGACGCACAACACGCCACTTGTTCCAAGGGTCCAGAGCATATCCAGCTGCAAACGTCCCACTTGGACACGTGGGCTCACCACTGCCCGATCTTTTTGTCGAAAAAATTTGATCGATTGCATTGAGAGACCAACTGATCAATTCCAAAATTCCAGTTTTGGATGAGATGCAAAAAGAGGCTCCTATTAAATTCACAGGACCAGACAAAACAAAAGCAGCAGCAAGGACAGAAGAGAGGGAGCAAAGAAAAATGTGACCGCCTTCGTCGAGGAGCAGAAAAAAATAAGCTCGATAAATGCCACATTTTTGCCACTTTTGGACAATTTGACTAATCTTTTTCAACGTGAAACCTAAATGAATCTTCTGCAGACCCTTGTTACTTAATATGTTTTGCAAGTTCAGACTCCATGCCATCTGAGTGAATCCTTTTAGCCTCTGCTACAACATCATAGCCTAGCTTTCTCAAACAAATCTTAATATAATATTTAAAACACATAGGCTACAGTCAAAATACACTTATGGCCAATAGGCTCAACTTACACCAGAGCAACCATTTTGACCCCACAGCTATAATGGTGCACTTTTATGCTTGGTTTATTACCTGATGTTGTAGCTCACAGATACCACAATTGATGTATACAATTGTTTTTTAAATTACCTGTATTGGTCTAAACACAATTATCATGAAAATTATCATTGACTAAATTCACTTTCAAGAGTGAAAAATGATTTTTTTTGGAAATAAATGTCACCCATGTGCTTCGGACTCTATGAAATAATGCTTTCCTCCTTAATATGTAGTCAGGTGATCAGTGTGTTTTTACCGGGTGGCTACGGAACCGCAACCCAGCTGATTAAAGTCAATGTGCCAATTTCCACCACATGTGAATCTGCTCCGTCATGCCAGAGCCCTCTGCAGTAAACACTCAATCCTTCCAATTTTGCCAGATGTCTGAGCTGTGCTGCAGCAATTCAACAAAGATACGGGACAGGACGTAATGCACAGATACAAAATAAAATATCTGGTCCATTTTCAAAATAAAACACTCCGGGTTCAAGGCGTATCATAATTCCATCCATTTAACGCCCCGCATGCTCCTTCAGGGTCAGTAAATGGCTGACCAATGGACGTTTGGCCTAATCTGAGCACTTTTATGTGGGTGACCATTGCTCAGGTGGTAGAGGATCATTTTCTGATCGAGAGGTAGGGGGTTCGATCCCAGTACCTGACTATGTGTCGAAGTGTCCTTGGGCAAGACACTGAACCCTAAGTTGCTCCCAGTGGTCGACTAGCGCCTTGCATGTCAGTCCTGTCCCATTGGTTTGTGAATGTGAGAGTGATTGGGTGAATGAGCTGATATGTAAAGCGCTTTGGGACTGCTTCAGTGTGGTTATAAAGTGCTATATAAATCAAGTCCATTTACCATTTACCATTTTAAAAAATCAATGGGAGAAACAGTAGGAGAAGCAGTTCAAAGTTGGAGGTGTTTCACACACTCCTTCTCCCATTGACTGAGGTTACCCCAAGAGCGTTCACAAAAGACACCGGTAAGGGAGGTTGAGTTTCGGTTTCGGTTTCAAAAGAGCGTAGAGAAGATTCTACATACTGCAGCTTTAAATCCAACTGCTTTTTTTTTTTTTTTTTGCCATTTTTTACTGTCTTCCAAGCTGACAGAGAAACAATTTTTGCGCAAAATCACACTTTCGATGTAGCGTGGGGGCGTGGCCTGACTTTCCCCTCTCTTTCTCACTCGTGCTCAGTTTTTACATTCAATGTTGTGTTTACAATGACATTTCCAGTGATTTAAACTCATTCAAAGACACAGCTGTCCAAACATAATACTTCATCATTTAATCAAAACACCTTAAAACAAATGAGGTAATGGAAAAAAAAAAATTTAATTGAGGTGCTGGATCTAATCAAATTAGTGCTGGTCAAAATCTGGGAGGTCTTACGTGGGTAGATTGACCCCTCCCCCCTTTAGTTTGGTTATTTACTAAATTATTTGGTCAGCACTGACACCGTCTCTGGTTTTTAAAGCACAAATGAAAACGTTCTGCTCTGTATGGAAATGATCACCTAACACACACTAACTGTTATACAAACCTTCTACTTACCGACTGAGAGAACGTTCTTTTCTATTTTTACAACTAATTAGGTTGGTATTTCCAACAGGTTTACTTAACACTGTCATTCAATGATAAATTACCTTTTTGCACCTCTTACTTCATCATTTTAATTACCACAGGAAATGTAGCAGACTAAGTAGTGTATGTATATATGTATGTATATGTGGTTATTCAGGCTCACAGGTGCAAGAACATAATGTGATTCCTGTGGTAGGCTATGAAGTCACTGCTGTGAGCGTTACATACTGTACTACCTATTTTAAGTGTCATATACAAGCAGTCAAGCCATAAATATCATTATTAAGTTGAGTATGTTTTTCATGCCAGGGTCACACAGGAACAGTGTTGGACAAGTTACTGAGTTACACTACTTATTAAGATTAAATTAACTTTACGTTACTTTTAGCTAATCACACATTTATGTTATGTGAGACACACTAATCCTATTACACTGATACCATTACAGATTAATATCTATAAATGTGAATCCATAAAACATTTTCCTTTTTCTTTTAAATAAAAATATACAAACTAAAATGTATGTATTAAACAAAAACACAAAAAAAAAGCCCTAATGTTCAGCAATCATTAGGTATGAATGAATGAATTACAAATGTGTAGTCCGTTTCCATGGCGATGCATTATGATAACAGTCGGTGCGGAGGTTCTTCTTCTACGCCGCATAAATGGGTAGATTTTACGGTGGTGTTTTGACTCTTTTTTTTTTCATTTCTTTTTTTTTTTCATTTTCAGTGGAATTTATTAAAGTCTCCATCTAACTACTGAGATTGTAACGAGTAAGATAATGTTGAATTTTGTTTCAGTAATGCATCATATTACTATGTTAGTTAAAATGGGAATATATTACAGTAACTTTTATAATGCATTGCTCCCAACACTATGTTAACTTAAATGTAGCTCGACACGCATTAAGTGGTTAGCTTGTTAGCTAACACTACAAACAACGTGAGTTAATGTTTATACACATGTTTGTGTATGAATGCGTTTATGCACGTTTGTGTCAAAAATGTTTTGAAAGCGAAAAGAATGTGCAGAAAAAAAATGTTGATGTAGAAGTGACACAAATGGGAGTAATGCAGCAAAAATGCACTAAAAGGAGTGAAAATATGGCAAGAAAAAGTGATGAAAATAGGTTAAAATATGGTGAGTTTGGTGTAGTGGCAGAAAAAAGGATAAAAATAAGGAAAATTAACTAAAATTGTTCAAAAATAATCTTAGTTTCCTGAAGGCATCTGGTGATTCCTTCCCAGTGTCTCACGACCTCAGATGCTGTCCTGACCCCAAGGTTGAGAACCCCTGGTGTATAGTACGTTAGTGGTATGTTTCCAACACAGCCTTAGTGTTTTTTTTTTTTTTTTTAATATGAATGTTATTTCAGCAGTTTTCACAAAAAAAGTACAGAACAAGCATTCTTCAGCCAAAAGTGTGTAGGTTGAAGCAAAGCTTTACATTACATATTAAATAAAAAAAATATGACTCCAAAAAACATACATTACAGAAAAATACACCAAACTAAAAAATCTAAAAATTTGTAAAAAAAAAAAAACAAACACATTTATCATGTTTATGTCCCATAGAATTAAACCAGATAAATCACAAAGTTTTACTTTACACCCACAAATAAACCCCTTTATAACACTACAGAGAACAGAGTATGTACACCTCTTTGTACAGCCAACCATCAAACACTTATTTGGACATAATTAACAACTCTACTTAAGCTCCTCCCATTATATGAATACATACAGTATGTATATAATGGTATAAAATACGTTAATACTTAAACAAAAGTTTTTTGTTGATTTATATATTGCCACTCTAAATTTAATTGATGAAATTTGTGTCGTAAATATGAAATAGTATAATATTAATATTATGTACATGTGTCATGTGTGTACGTAATAGGGATGTAACGATTAATCGTAAGGCAGTTAAATATCGATTCATAGGTATCACGGTTCACATCGATACTTTGAAAATTTAATCGCAGTACTTTTTTTAAACAGCAGATATATATTTATCCTTCTCGTCCAAAAGTGTAGGCAGTGGGCGGAATGCTACTGCTACTACTTTCTTTCTGGCCGCCTTCTACTCTTAAACATGTTCATAAATGATTCCTTACAACTTTAGCACCGAAAGAATATCTGTAATATTATGTGAATATCTGTAAAAGTCATGTTTTTCTATTAGCTCTGTCTTAGCATCTCTTCTTCACTGCTAGATTAGCTGCATGCCAACCGACCACTGGGTTACCAGTATGACGTCACATTAGTGCCAAAAACCCAAGCGCATAAAAACTGTCATCGTGCACAGTAAAGACCACTTTCTGTGTGCGCGCGGTGCCATATGCGCGTGTGCGGTGCCTTTGTAAGCGCGTGCCGTCTCGGTCTGTGCGCTCGCGGGGATCTCTCCGGGCGCGGTGATGTCGAGTTTTGGCATTTGTCTGATTGGTGACTTGAAACCCGGTCAGAGCCAATCAGAAGGTACAGTAGGGCGGGTCATCACAGTGTAAAGTCCGTGGCCGTTTCCTGGGACCAAAGTATGGAGCTAGTTTTGTTTGTTTTTTTTACTGTGTTAGCTAAACTGACTTTAAATGTTCCTTAATCTGAGTTGATTGCAGGAACGTAAATCATTTAAGTAATATTAAAACCCTATTTATGTATTCTATTGATAGTCTGTCATTCATAATACGTCTACTAAAGTGTACTTGCAACTATAACATCAATAATTAGGCCCATATGATAATCCTGTGGTCCTGATATGATCGTACGCATAGATAAGTGGGTTCAGGAGCACAACAGCAGAGGAAGGAAAGATAATAAATAGTTCCACATGGCGGCATACATTCTATATTTGCATATTCTAATGTTAAATAAACATATTTTTCTCCAAAAGTCTTTGAAGAAGGTGATGTCTCAGCTGGTGAGAGAACATCACATATATGTAGTTAATGAAGTGTGAAGATCAATGTCTCTCTTATAATACACATACAACCAGTCGACAGATGATGGAAATTATATTTTTAAATAGTTTTTCTTTCCTCACTTGTTTGTTTTAAAAATATATATTTTTCTTTATTTAACATTTGCATATGTAAATACAGAATGTGAAACTATTATCTTTCCTTCATCTGCTGTTGTGCTTCTTTACACCAGAGTAAGTCCACCTGAACCCACACTGTGATGACCCGCCCTACTGTACCTCTGATTGGCTCTGACCAGGTTTCAAGTGACCAATCAGACAGGAGGTGCCGTCTATGCAATGAGTGCCAGAGAGATCCCCGCGAGCGCACAGACCGAGATGGCATCGCACGCGCGCAGAAGGTGGTCTTTACTGTGTGTGATGACAGTTTTTATACGCTTGGGTTTTTGGCACTAATGTGACGCCATATACCAGCGCCCTCTGCTGGTCCAAACACATATCTGACGTAAATACAGTGCAGTTAAGTCTAATTGTTAAGGCACAAAATACATTTTCTGCACTTTTAAAAAGAAAAGGAGCTATTATGCAGTTTTATATTGTTTATTGTAGAGTCAGAATTTAAATAAATAGGCTTCTTCTTCATTTGTATTATCTTTTTAATCATTTCATTCAGGATTTATTTTTAGTTATTGCATTGTTTTTAATAGTTTATCACAAAAAAAATTTTGACAATAAAATATAAAACAAAAAGGAATATTTTCAGTCATCATTTATCTACAGTCTCATTTTGTAAAATTAATTGTGAGAGAATCGTATCGTGAACCCAGTATCGTGAATTGAATAGTATCATGAGTTGAGTGAATCGTACATCCCTACTTGATGTATCTTGATTATTGATATATCTCCCAGCCCTAATGCTAATATCTACAGTATATTAGCAACGATAGTTTCCTGAACCAATGAGTCAGACATCATCTTTTTCCTGTTTATTTTCTCAAGGTTTACACATTTTAATGCTTGTGTTTCGTTTGGTGGAGGAACATGTGTTAATATTCCCACAGCACATCAGCAGCTACAGTACACCCTGTTTTCACTACAGATCAAAGAACCATGTGTAGCACAACGCGTGGCCCCTCCTTGAGAGACGAGCAACATGAAAACGCCACATCCTGGTTCTCAGTGGGAAGCCGCGCTGTAATTGTGACTCGTCAGACCTCCAAAGTCGCTCTCACAGCTTCGTACCTGACATTTCCCTCCAGTGAATTTATCTTTTTTTTCCGTGGTATTTTGGCAGCAGTGCCACTTGTGACCAAATTTAGCTCTTTTCTCCGACGCGTGCACCGCGGGCCGATGATAAGTGTGCTCAATCGCACGTTGTGTGAAGAGGTAACCTTTCCCTCATCAACAAAAGGTCACATCACTGTCCTATGAGTTTGTAATTCATTAGTTCAGACGTGTGCGTCACGGTGAGATATCTTTGTACGCGTTGAACCTGCCAAAGAATTTTGAACATTGGTATGAAGGAAAGGTTACATTGGCCTTTTACAGTAAAAGTCACTTCCATAGATACTTATTTTAGCTGATAACACTATAAGGTACCAAAGAAGGACATGCTTCTTTTTTTTTTTTTAAAAAACAATCACTTATTTACTCCTTTGTTTGAAGACAAGAGAAAATCAGCTCTGGAAATTGAAATGGTGTTGGACTTCATATAGATTTTCTCAAATCTTTTTTTTTTTGATTAACTTTGTATGGTGGTAAATTAATAAATCTGCAGTTTAGATTGTAAAGAATCTCATTTTGTAAATAAGTGAATGAAACAATATTTTGTTCCACATGAATAGATTTATTTCTATAGTTTTTATCATTTCCTGTCATCTTTAGCTGATGTAGGACCAACACTGACTTTTGTATTTTCAGTTCATTTTCTAATCAATTTTTATCATAATTTTGTGTGTTTTGTTGGAGTTTGTCTGTTCTTTTCATTATTTAGTATAATTTGCTCTTATTTTGTGTGTTTTTGTGTATTATTTAAATTATTCTCTCTCAGTGTGTGTTTTTAATGTTGTTTGGTTGTTTCTTATGTGATTTTGTGTGTTTCTCTGTTATTTTTGTGTATTTTGTAGTGATGTGTATTTTTGTGTATTTTGTATAAATATTTAGTTTTGTGTATTTTGAGTATTTTTTATATTTTGTTATATTTTTCTGTAATGTATGTTTTTTGGAGTCATGTGTATTTTTTTTTTATCTTTCAGTTGTCTTTTTGTGCATTTTTTGTATAATTGTTTTTGGTTGCTGGTAAAGTGCCCGTCGAAAGTATGTATTCATATAGTGGGTGGAGCTTAAATAGAGCTGTCAATTATGGCCAAATGAGTATGTGTTTGAAGGTTGGATGTACAATGAGGTGTACATACTCTGTGTTATAAAGGTGTATATTTGTGGGTGCAAAGTAAAATAGTGTGTGTGATTTCCCTGGTTTAATTCTATGGGACATGAACATGACAAATGTGTTTGTTGTTTTATCTTTATTTTTTTACTTACTTTTATATTTTTTTGTCTGGTGTATTTTTCTGTAATGTATGTTTTTTGGAGTCAATATGTGTAGTTGTGTATCTTTCTGTTGTGTTTTTGTATAATTATAGTTTTTTGTTGCCATTGGAGTGTGATTCTGTTGTCATTCTGTATATTTTTTGTATAAATATTTAGTTTTGTGTATAGAGTCATTTTTGTATTTTTGTTGTTTGGTGTATTTTTCTGTAATGTATGTTTTTTGGAGTCATTTTGTGTGTGTTTTTATTTTTTAGTTGTCTTTTTGTACATTTTATGTGTAACTGTTTTTGGTTGCCATTATAGAGTGATTCTGGAGTCAATTTGTGTACTTTTTGTATAAATAATAAATATGTTTAGTTTTTTGTTTTATTTTACTCATTTAGTATATTTTTATTATAAATAAATAAATACCTTGTGTGTGTGTTCCTGTGAAATGTTTGAGACGCTGATAACCAAACTCCATTAATGTTGTAGCGCCAATCAGAAAAGTAACAAAACTGTGCAAAACAAAACGTAAAGTCAAGTCAAGTCAAAGTGTTTATTGTCATCTGTACAGTTAGAAACACGTTTCCCTGTACAATGAAATTCTTGCTTTGCCGACCGCCAGTGAATGCCTACGTAATAAAGGAATAAATCGAGATAAAAGAACTATAATAAATAACAGTGGCATGCAACACTGTTATTCAACAAAACCTGAACATTAAATACAAAACACCTGTACAATTAAAAATACAAATATATTAGCTATACAGAGGAGAGGTGATATATACAATGGTATGTGCAAAAAAGCTCCAAACTACATGAGTGAGTAAGTAAATTAAAGTATTATCTACAATTCGGCTGTCTTTTTTTAAAAAACAAAAATCATTGTTTACCTTTGAACCGAGTGGTCAGAGCTTAGCTTCCATGCACGGCACCACAGATAATCTGCAGTTTTCCAGATGGAGAATTGAACGGGTTGGAAACGTGTCTGTAAAAGACTCACCAGTGGCTGATGGTTTCAAATGATCTATTCAGAGAGCTCCGTGTCTCTGTCTAAACTATCTTCTTCTCTATGTGTTTACAGTCCGTGTCTGCTTGGCTGTGTGCACAGCGATTGGCTCTGGCCGCACACGTGACTCTTGCTCGGGTGAGGAACTGTGCAGTGAAATAGATATAGATAGTGCGCTAGCGCCCCCTCACACCCTGAGGTCAAAAGTTGAATAGGTTTCATTTCGGGGCCCTCCAGAAGTCAAATAAAATTAAAATAAACATTTTTAAATGACCAAATTACTCCAAAATAACACATACACACACTCGGGGTATTTGGAACCCGTTGACCGAGTTTCAGGTCGAACTCGCACCGTGTCTGGGAGATATTTGCTCCACACACACACGCACGCACACACACGCACACACACACACACACACGCACGCACGCACGCACACACACACACACTCAGACATTCCTTGCTTTTATAGGTAGATTTTTCTCTTGTTTTGTGTGTTTTTGTCATTTTGTGTGTTGCTTGTAATGATACGTATTATTTCTCAGTGCATATGTTTTTGTGCTGTTTGGTTGTTTCTTGTGTTGTTTAGTATGTTTTCTTTTTTTTTCTTTTTGTGCATTTTGTAGTGATATTGTGTATTTTTCTCTTAATTTGTGTGTTTTTGTTGTCACTTTGTGAGTTGCTACTATTATTTAGAATCATTATCATTTTTAAATAAAAAATAAACATTATAAAACCCCATATTTTTTTATTGCTTTCATTTGCACCCCCATTTGAAGAACACTGCTATAGAACATGCTGTTTTACATGAATTTGTCTGAAATGAAAAAAACTGAGCTAAATGTGAGAAAAGAAAGCTAACGCTGCGTCCTATAGTTGTGTAAATGAAGACAGAGATGATTTCAGCTCAAACTCAGACTTTACGCTGTCACAGCCTCTGACTTACTGTGTTGCCCCTTGAAATCTCCACGTGCTAACATGTTCCTGCGAGGACTGAAGATTAGCATATGACACGACAGATTACATTAAATCATGTCTGCACCCTACTTTATGACATTAGCCTCTTAGCCCAGGCACACAGATGCATGCAAATGCTCCCAGAAACCCTCTTATTTAAATCTGCCTCATGACACGGCATCTTTGATATGATTATTAGTCATTTAGTGACGTGACTTCACCCTCATCAGATAAGCCATGTCAGCGAAGGTGAGGAACCACGGTTACTTAGAACACAAACCTTGACAAGCTGTGGAAAAAATGCTGAAAGACAAGGATTGTTGGTTGGAAATGATGTTCAAAGGGATTCTTCTCTGTTTTTACAAATGTGCCCTGAAATCTTTGAAATGTCCTTATTAGTAGATCTATGTCGAACAAAACACATTATTATGCACAGCGCTTCATTTGTAAATCATCAGGTGTCAGAACACACGCCGTGTGTTGTTCAGGCAGTGAGAGAGAGACAAAAATGTGACGGATTACATTTTTTTTAAAGCGCCTTTTGCTAAATAAATGTTTCAATAATATCACTTGGACACAAAAAAACAAAAATGGAATGGTAAATGGACTTGATTGTATATAGAGCTTTATCACCACTGAAACAGTCTCAAAGCGCTTTACATATCAGCTCATTCACCCAGTCACTCTCACATTCACACACCAGTGGGACAGGACTGACATGTAAGGCGCTAGTCGACCACTGGGAGCAACTTAGGGTTCAGTGTCTTGCCCAAGGACACTTCGACACATAGTCAGGTACTGGGATCGAACCCCCAACCTCTCGATCAGAAGACAACCCTCTACCACCTGAACCACGGTCGCCCGTGGCTCAATTCCCAATTAATCTAAATGTTTAATAAAAGAATGATGAATCAGCGTTACAGAAGCACGGACAATCTACCGTTACGGAGCATCCGTCTCTCTCTCTCTGAGTGACAGCTGTTAAATCTGCCATGTTTCAGCACCAAGGACAGCGTTAAATCACCGCTAATTTAGCCACAAAAGGTCAATAAACTTCAGACACAAAAATTTAAAATATTTACTAACTTTTACACCCATAATTTAGAGGATGAGGAGTACCACAATTTAATAAATATGAAGTATAAATATTTATTTATTTATTTATTTCATGGTCTGGTGTTGCAGCACTTCATTAATTAAATTTATCTATCAAACTCGCTCATCACAGTCTGTGGGGGCGGGGTTTAACATCAATCCAGCCAAATCCATTGCTTTGGTCTTCACTCTTTTCAATCATGGCGGCTACAACGATGGAGGATGTGGATGAACTTAAATGATTTTAGACGTCGTTGAGAATGTAGAAGCAGGAATATAGAAGAAAACCAACGTATAGATTGTTTAACGCCACCTAGTGTATCAGAATAATGTTTACTAGCTCTGCCTCAATCCATTGTTTGGGATCGATTTAGCTTGACTTGATGTGCAGGTAACCAATCAAATGTTAGGAAAACGCCCCCACAGTCTTTGACGAGTCAGTTTGACAGATAAAATTAATAAATAGTGAAATATTTATATTTCATACTTTCAAAATGAAAATGATATGTAAAATGGATGTAATTAATGATAGTCACTTAATGAATGATGTATTTATTTATTTAATTGTGGCACACCTCGTCCTCCATAAAAATCCTCTAATGAATCAGCAGAAAATGAAAATGAAATTTGTCTTTACCTTTTATTTGTCAAAACAGCCATGGAGAACTTTGTATCATCACAACTTTTTTCCATATTCCACAGTCGAGGACTGCCTTATGTTTCATAAACCTAGAGCAGCAGATCATCTTAGCATTGAACTGAGCCTCTGTCTTAATGTCTATATCAGAACTTTAACTTCTCTCTGTCCCTGAGTCCTCCTCATGTCCTGGATAGTTCTCCTCCTGTGTCCTGTCTGTTGGAGGCAGGTTCTCCTGTATTAGCATCATCGCTACAGGTGCTAATACTAGCTACACTAACTGCTGCTACTAGCTACGCTAACTGCTGCTACTAGCTACGCTAACTGCTGCTACTAGCTACACTAACTGCTGCTACGCTAACTGCTGCTACTAGCTACGCTAACTGCTGCTACTAGCTACACTAACTGCTGCTACGCTAACTGCTGCAGTGTGATTTCCACAGAAACAACCTTGGACTTCTTTACCTCAGGCTTAGCTTCACTTAATGACTTAAAAAACTATTTAAATTCCAACTGCCTTTTCTTTAAAACCATTTTCTACCATCTTTCAAGCTGACAAAGAAACTATTTTTGCGCAAAATCACACTTTAGACGTAGCGTGGGGGCGTGGCCTGACTTTCCCCTCTCTGTCACGGTTTGTTGTTGGTGTGGACCCAAATGCAGGGAAAGATGGAGGCAGGATGCAGGAGTAGCGTTCTTGGAACCAGTCCATGTTTATTAGTAAAGCAAATTCCAAAATCTAAACTCAAATCCAAAAAACAGGGGAGTAGGAACAGGAACAAGCCCAGACACGAGGAAGGCGACAACGCCCCTGACATCACTCACACACACAATGATCCCACAGTCATACTGTGTCCAAACACTCAGCTAAATAGTGGAGGAGGCCTGATTGGGAATGGGCCACACCTGGGTGGAAACACGAGGGAGCTAATCAATCACCCACCAAGCACACAGACATCACTGAGGGGTGGAGCCACAAACAGGAATCCCTGAAACACAGACAAGAGTTAAGCACAAACCAAATAAACAAAGACAGAACAAAAAGAGGACCCAAGGGTTAAAATAAACAGAACCTAACACTCTCTTCCTCACCCACACTCAGTTATTACATTCAGTTTTGCGTGTAGAACAAAATTTCCAGTGAAGACACAGCTGTCAAAAAACACTTCAAAATTTAATCAAAACACCTAAAAACAAATGAGGTGCTAAAAAAAAAAAAAAAAAAGGTGCTAAATTATCTAAAAATCAGGTTGAATGTTTTGCTCCAATAGAAAACAATGGTATGTTTACAGGCAGTGGGGCCGTGTGACATCATCAATCATGTGATTTCAAAATGGAGGAACACAGGCTCTAAAACTGTAAAGTAGTTCTATTTTTAAAAGAACATTAAATGAATATGTGGTGCATTTTAATGTGTTTTGTTAGACATAGATCTATTAATAATAACATTTTAAAGCTTTTAGACCACATTTGTAAAAACAGTAGAGGATCGTTTAACAAAGGATGTCCTCCAGGATTAATGTGCGCACACACACACCCACTCACGCACACACGCACGCACACACGCACACCCACACACGCGCACACACGCACGCACACACACACACACACACACACACACACACACACACACACACACACACACACACACACACACACACACACACACACACACACAGAGAAAGTGTTAAAATAAATGTTGAAATGAGAGTGTCACCACCCACTCAAACAAGCATTTAAAGAAAGTTGTTGTTCTTTTCATGCGCTCCAACTCATTATGAACACAAGTCAGTGTCAGTCATGGCTGGTGCACAGATGGCGCTCCAATCTGCCCTGAACACACAGTGAATCACTATAATAACACATATTCTGCTGTTTAACACAGTCCATTTGCTTCAGCTTCAGCTGTTATACACTGAAGCATTTTATAAATAAAATGTGCTTTTTTTCTTCTACCTATCATGAGTCTTTATGATAGTGATGGTTGTCAATCACATGCAGTGTTTCCTACACATTCTGCTGCTCTTTGGGGAGCTAGGCATCGCTGATACTTCTCTCCAATTATTCCCAGTGTCATCCGAGGAGCCCCCAACACCACTTGAGCGTCTCGTCTGCGCTCCGTGGTCTTTAATCTTAATTATAAAGCTATCATTACAGCGTGAACCCTAGGCTGCCAACAGTGGGGCCCTGAGCTCATCTGCTCTGAATCAATCACACTAAGTTCTGCTCCGGAGGACTTTTCCTCTTGTTTTAGGCAGGTCATTTTCATTCTCCCTTATCTTATTTCATAATTATTCTTGTCTCTCTTTTTCTAATGGAGGGAACGCGCTCGACCTCCTGAAGCTTCACACAGTCACAGCCCAATCTGTGATGGAACATTTACCCTTGTT